>NC_142739.1:14665000-14845000 GCF_051943395.1 Hippocampus bargibanti | reverse complement strand
AAGCTGACCATGCACCTAATAATCTGTTGCACATGAAATATGGAATGAACTGATAAAGTGAGATATATGTCAAAAGTTCCCCACGACAATGTGATATCAATGTTCCACTGCAAGTTATACCTTGCTGTTTTTAAAAGATAAACCGGGTCATAAAAATACGAATACTTTATCTCGGAGAAAATAATAAAACAGGCGTTCATTCATTTTGTGAGTGAATGGAGTTGACAGAAAGCACCTTAATACATCTAAATATGTTACTCATTGTAGGTGCGCCTTATAATGCTGTGTTCCTTCTAGTGCTGAAAATATGGTAATGTAATTACATGCCATACTTCAAAAAAAGCCATTGTAGTTTTGGATACCTTTGATCAGATCACATTGGTCTCATATGTAATTCAATTGCACAGTCATCAGAACTCAAAGGAGGTCTCATTTTTAATACACGTGCACACAAATTAAAAATTCAATATCCTGGGTGAATCAACCTCATTTTCCCCCAACATGAATGCCTCCTTTAAACAATTGGTGTCACCACCCTTTCGCATTACACAAGACAAATAGTTTTGTGATTGTGTGTTGGAAGTATGTGCTGTTTGAAGGCTATTGTAAATAAATCCAGCCTTTTCCCTCAATCTTGTTACAATGTAATTATTTATCAATGGCATTCTCCTGTGAGTGGACGCTCTTCTCATCCGCCTTTAATAGGCACAACAAAGAGATAATAGCAATTGCACAAGCAGTCTTGACCTATGCGTAGGGAGGATGTGGAAAATCTGATTATTATTATTATACAGTATAATGAGTTGATCGCTGCTTTTGCCTACATATTGATTGCCAAAAAAGAAATACGTAAATCAACAACAAAATAAAATACATAATTTTCCTTCTCAATATTAATGTTTCAATGATGTTTTTAATCATTTAAATCTGAGGTCAATTAGTTGATGACAGTATTACAGGAGGTCAAATCAGAGGTCAGGCACATAAATTGTCTATTTTCTGATGCATGTCTTGTGTTTAACCTCCGCAATAATTGAGGCTTTTAACAGTTTGAATTGACCTACTACAGAGCAGTCCCAACATGCAATGATGAGATGTTACAAACAGCACAAAATATCTCCAAAAAGTAGTGAACACTTTTACATTTTTATCCTAAACAGAACTGTGCCCTACTCCTTCAAAGGCCAACACATTCTAAATACTGCCATGGAGTTTGAAAAACATTAACATATCATCGCACAAATAAGAAGGCATTCTCAATTATTATGGTCCACATTTTTTTTTCAATCTGCCTTACTGAAGTGGAAAAGTTTCAAATTTAGATACCATTGACAACACGCCTGTAGGGACAATAACTATTGCGATCTTGGCACTCATTTCCAGTGAAAAATAAAAGGTGAATACAGCCATTCCCACCAGTAACTCTGAATTCCTGTAAATTGTCAAACATGAGCTCATGAACATAGAGAAGTCATCACAGAAATGAATTTGTATTCATCCACACATAATTATTACCGAAACATAAAATAGTCAGACATTTGCATGAAATGAAATACAAAAAAAGAATCTTTAAATACAAAAAGTCCAGTTAAGTTGGAAGTAATATTCTTATTGAATGAGTGGCACAAACACAGCAAAAAAACACATTACATCGAAAGAGTTAAGATGCTGATGTTTTGTGTGACACCGCAACCAGAGAATGGAAAAAAGTGGACTTACTTGGTAGGGAAGCATGCAGGCTCTCCTATATTGAATCTGAAATCGGGCTGGTTCGGATTTGTTGTTAAAAAAAGATCATTGTTTCAAATGAATGGGGCTGTCATCTTGCACCTGAAAGCCTTGGGAACTTTATGGCAAAATTGCAACACACAGAAGCGGAAATCTGATTTGACAACACAGATAACGATAATTGAATAATCCATAATCCAAACAACCACCCACACTCACACCCAAGGATAATTTAGAGGGTTCTATTGACCTGTTTTGGGAATGTGGGAGGAAACCGGAGTACTTAGAGAAAAACCACGCATGTATGGGGGAAACATTCAAACTCAACACAGAGAGGCCGGAACCGGAATTGAGTCCTGCACCTCTGCACTGTGACAATGATGTACGAACCAGTCGACCACCAGTACTTTACAAATGTGAACGTTTGAAATACAGGTCAGTTCTGATGATCAAATCTAAGCCTGCAGAGAAGGCATTGAATGAATTCTTGTCTGGATGAGGGGCCTTAATTGATCCAGAGTTTCTGTTGCAGATTGTGGTTCAAGTGTTTCCTTGTCCTGTGCTCATTCACTCACTGTTATTGTTTCATGATTGTCCACTTCATGTTTACCCATGTTGCTCGGTCGCACACCTCGTTCACTAAAATGACTCTCTTTGCATGCCTGCATATGCGTGATGTGGTTCTCTGTGTGGTGTGCAATGCAATGATAAAGACAACAGCTATATGAAGTTACATCACGTTTATGAAGTTTATAGTTTGAATCTCAACTTTCAATTTCATGAGACGGGTCTGGGGTTCTGAGTTTATGAATAGTTGAGCTGATGTGGTGCGCTATGAATATATTTCCAAATGATCCAAGATGAGGGAACAGGGATTTGACTCCCAAAATGTTTTATTGTTATTATTTTTTTAAATTGGATGAGCCTCAACTTTGAAGGAAGAAACAGCAAGAAAATGGGCAAACTAACTTGGTCACAAATGAAAACCTGCAATAGAGCGAAGCCACACAATGCGAACTGCCAAATAGCGCGGGAACACTGTATAGTCTCAAGTATGGGAAAATGTACAGTGAATTATGTTTGTAATACTAATGGATAATTGTATAAAATAGTAAATATGTGGTTGTTTGTTCCTGCGATAGTTTGATCCACACATTTATTGATACACACATGACAGAAGGCAGTAACACATGCGCACGTACATATGCACACTTTTTGCATAATGTTTGGCCAAAGGCTGTATTGCTTGAGCGCCCGTTTGAAGCTTTCATGGAGGTAGGAGTCAGAACAACTCAAGGTCTGCAGTATTCTGCTACTATATACAGTGGGGCCTCGGTTTACGAACACCTTGCCTTACGAACTTTTCGGTTTACGAACGTTACATTTATGAAAATTAAATCTTGGCATACGCACTATTTTCGCGACACACACCCCCCACCACGGCTGGCGGAGTAATCTTCGGCGGAAGAACACAAAAGCACACGACCGAACAGCGTCCCAGCCGGCCTACCTTTCCACACCCCCTTTCTATGAGTGCACACATCGATCGTCTCCAACGATACTTTTGCCGTTATGGGACCGAAAAACATCCCACCACAGGCTCGTGTTCAGCCAAAGAAGATACAAAACAAAATAACAGTCGAGGAGAAGAAAGGGATCAATGAGAAACACGAACGAGGTGTGCGTTTGTGGCGTCACATGTGTGCACCGCGGCTGTCACGTGAATCTCAGCCTGACACATCTCTCACGCTGTGTCACTTCCCTGAGAGTAACTTCCTCCTACTATTCTACAAGGAAAGAGGCCGTTACCGTCCACCATTGCGACCATCCTTCGCAAAAAGCTTGACACAAAGGCGGTATTTAATTAATGCTTTCACGTGACTAATGACACTGAAAATGTCACGTGCGAGTTGACAGCTGGGGCGGAGCCGCTGCTCCCGACTTCCGCCAGCCGAAAAAGACACAAAACAAAATTACAGTCGAGGAGAAGAAGGAGATCATTGAGAAACACGAACGAGGTGTACGTGTTGATCCCCTCATCACCGATACTGGGACATTTCAATGAATCGCTGTCACCTCACCAGTGACATGATTACGACGCCTCGCGCCTCGCTGTGTCTTATGCTGGCAAGTCCGAGAGTTTGCTTTGCCTGAGGGGATTGTTAGCTGCGATTGCGTAAGTTTGTTGCTTTCTGGGATCGTGAGTGTGCCATTTTATTTTGCCTAGCTTGACAGGCTGGACGGATTCCCGCCTGCCTTCTTTTTTTCCGGGTCCGTGGAATCATCGGACTCGCGCCTTTTGTTGTAATAAAATCTCTGCCAGCACCTACGGGACTCGAAGTGGATGCAAATGACGAGGAGCTTGTTGCTGACCATAATGAGGTCCTCAACACAGAGGATTTGATTTGCCTTCAAGAGGACAAGCAGAAGCCGGCAATTCAGGAGTTGATGTGCAGGCTTTTATTAAACAGTTCCATCTAGAAAAGGCTATGAGAATCATCAACATGATGAATGATAATGTGATGCCTCAGTTTCGTAAGATCTTACAAGTCAGGAAGCAACAGGTGTCAAGTAAGAGCCATCAACGACCATCACAAATGTAAATAAAGTGACTTTATTATGAAGTGCAGTACACTTCTTTCATTACAATACAATAGCACATTTATTATACATAGAATAAGGTATGTTGTGTGTTGTTTTAAGGCTTATTTAGTAGAAAATTATATTTTATGGAGACATGGGAACGGATTGTTCTCATTTTAATGGTTTCCTATGGGAAAACATTTTTGGGATACACACATTACGCCTTACACACTCTGTTTAGGAACCAATTAAGTTCATAAGCCAAGGTCACACTGTAATCTACTTTGATGTGTGTGTGTGTGTTTGCGCGTGAGTGTGCGTGTGCGCATGTGTGCGCATGTTTTGGATTCGAGTTAGATCAATAAAAGAGCTGCCAACATCTATTGTATATGCTGATATTGAATTATTAATGCTCAACTAAATGTCTGAAATGCACACATCGGCGATTTCTTTTCATTTGGCAATAATTTATAACCTGGGAGGCCCTGTGTACAACTTGAGATAAAAGTGTCTAATGGCGAAGGTGTGAGGGTCTGGGGTCTAAGACAAATGTGCACATGGCAGTTCACACAGACACGCATGAACGCACTTCACACAAAAAGGAATTGACAACAGACAGGGTTAGTTTGTGCATCTGCTCCTTAATTGAAATGAGTAAGGGGCCCACATACAAGCCCTGAATCCAAATGCGGTCCAAGTTGAATAAATACAGATTGATTTAGTTCATGACTGTCTGTTCCTGTGGCATTGTTCGGTCACTATATGAAGGTTTTATGCTGCAGAAAAATCGACAGATGATGCAGATGGCAAAATGTGCACTTTTTGAGCACACACACAAGCTTCTTTACTCAAATGTGTGTTTGTGGATGTAACAAAATCCATAGGGTATTTCTGGGGGAATGCGTGCAAGACTAAGTTAAACGCAGTGAGCAAGACACTTATATCTAACATGACTAACAGGATTAAATCTGACTGGCGAAGGAGACAGATCGAGAAAAAGACTGCATGCAGACAGATGGGGAGAGAGGGAGGAGACAAAGAAAGTTCTCTTTTCTAAAACTGAGAAAAACACACAGACATTAAAAAATAAAAATAACAGTGAGAATGACAAGACATAAACTCGATTAAACTGTCAGGATCTTAGTGTGGATTTAAAGGTAGAAGCTCAAGTTCGCCTAACTGAATCCTGATCTCACTCCCTAAATACAAAAAATGCAAGATGCACAGAGAGAGAGAGAGAGAGAGAGAGAGAGAGAGAGAGAGAGAGAGAGAGACAGACAGAGAGAGGAGAGTGAGAGAGAGAGAGAAATTGAGAGAGGGAGAGAGGGAGAGAGGGAGACAGAGAGAATGTCAGTGAAATAAGGGAGACAGCAAAAGTGTTTGCCGATCTGTCTTCACCATACCCAAATAGGTCTGTGTAAGCTCTCAGTCGTACAGGAATGGTCCATCGATGAAAAGGTTTCTTCAGCCGTCATCTGTACTTCTTTGAAGGTGTCGGACGTTTCGCTTCTTACCCAAAAAACTATATATATATCCCTACTGTCCTGTTCATCGACATACCCAAATAGCCTCAGTGGTTCAAAATGTTTGGAAGGGATCGATTCTGTCAAGTCGATAGAACGAGCATGTGTGTGTACTCAATGTTGGCTTTTAGTTGCTTTTCATCTAATTGCCCACATTGAAGAGTGATGCTTCTTTCATTATTAGAGCTGTGAGGCAAATATCAAGCTCAATCCTCCCTTGAACAATGTCGAATCACTTTAACACTTCATACACTTGACACTACTGAGAGTGTGTACACTCATACACAGACTAAAAGACATATATACAGTATATATAGTGCACACACACACACACACACACACACACACACACACATATATATATATATATATATATATATATATATATATATATATATATATATATATATATATATATATATATATATATATATATATATATATATATATATATATATATATATATATAAATTCCTCGTCTCACTCCCCACGGGTGGTGTCTGTCCCCCATTTTAGCTCGGGTCCTTTACCAGAGGCCAGGAAGCTTGAGGGTTCTGCGCAGTATCCTTCACTTGGGACTGCTACATCCACAACAACGGCTTTCCTTTGCCCTTTATCTATGACCATGATATCTGGTTGGTTGGCCATTACCATCTTGTCAGTCTGTATTTGGAAGTCCCACAGGATCTTTGCTCGGTCATTCTCTACTACCTTGGGAGGTGTATCCCACTTTGACCTTGGGGTTTCCAGTCCATACTCCGCACAGATGTTTCGGTAGACTATGCCAGGCACCTGGTTATGGCGCTCCATGTAGGCTTTCCCTGCCAGCATATTACACCCTGCAGTTATGTGTTGGATTGTCTCAGGTGCCTCTTTGCGCAACCTACACCTTGGGTCTTGCCTGGTGTAGTATATGACTGATTGTAGCTCCATTTCTGCGGTATACGGCGTTATACATAGCCTGTCTTGGCGATTATTTGGCTGAGGGGTTTCAGTCCTATGCAGAACAGCAGTGGGGAGAGTGCATCACCTTGGTATATGCCACATTATATATATATATATATATATATATATATATATATATATATATATATATATATATATATATATATATATACACACAGTGGTACCTCGGTTCTCGAACGCCTCACAGTTCGAACAAATCGGAGTTTGAACAAAATATTCGAGATATTCTTGCTTCGTAGTTTGAACACCAATCGGTGTTCGAACGCCAATACGACGCGTGAGTGCGTACGCGAAGGTGGGGTGCTGAGTGGCGTACGGGTGTATCGCTCTCTCCGTGACCAACTGTTGTCGCTTGCGGACGTGCTGCGTTTTTGCTCTAGCGTTTAATATAGTGTACGAAGAGTTTTAGCCCCGAATCATGCCTCCAAAGAATGTAAGTGCTGCTAAAAGTGACAAAAGAAAAGTAGTGCGTACAACTATTGCATTTAAGAAAGAAATAATCGCAAAATATGCGAGTGTCTGATCTGGCTAGGGAATTCCGAACAGGGTCCTGGAACGAATTATGGTCGAGAACCGAGGTATCACTGTATATATATATATATATATACACACACATTTGGCCTTACTGTAAGGTCCAAAGTAGAGAACTGTTCATCTGGGCTTTCTTTGCACACAGCATAGCTAAATTCAACACAAGTGGGGCAATCACACTTTAAATCAAGATTTGGATTTCACATATCCATCATACTCAATATACGAGCCAATCTGCTGAAGAGGCCAACGAGTGAAAGGAAATGACTTGAAAATGTGATGCTGGCAGCACTCATCGATGATGGGTGAGAAATTAATTTTGTGAAATTTGGGAACTTTGCACCAAAGTACTTTTTATAAATGTATAAAGATGATCAATTCTCAGTGCGTTCAAAATTGATCAAAGGAAAAAGAAACTGCACTCAAAGTGCACTCAAACTGTTAGGTACCTTGGCGCAAACACCAATCCCATTCTTTGAATGGAATTGTATCTTCTAGTAGAAAAAAGGAACAAACATCGAGCTTCGAGATGAAATATCCACTACAGTGTGGAGGCTGTGTAGTGGGGGGAATTACCACAGTACAGCTCCCAGTTTGGAATATCAACAGTGGAAAAATGTTCTATGTTGTCTTTCCATGAATGAAGCTTGATAGCCTATCGACGTTGACGACTGATACAAATACAGTAAAGTCTCGTTATATCGATATCTGATATATCGATAGTCCCGGTTATATCGATACTATTTCTATGCACGCACAGAGAAAATTACATGCAAACAGGGTCGGATATATCGATAGTCCCGGTTATATCGATATTTTTTTGGCTTCCCTTGAATATCGATATAACGAGACTTTACTGTACTTGAAGATTATAAGGCATGTGTATCCCGCACAGAATCCGAGTTGAAGAACTGCAAAACGGGGAGAGCATTATAACAGGAATATATCAAGATGCAGCCTGGGAATAGAGGATACGAAACCCAATGCAGACTATAAATCTCCATGACTGTAAATAATGTAGGTGGAGAAATTCTATCACAATTTTGATATTACAGGCCACTGCCACGCAGGCTCAAATATCTCTATAGTGTGGAAAAACGTGTTCCCTTAAAGGAGATGTATGAAGACGAAAGGGATAGGCAAAAAGATATTAATGATGACAGTCAACAGTGTAGGAGAGATTAGAAGTACTTTTCTTTTGCAAGCTCATCACAAACAAGTAAGACGATTGTCAGGACTCAGCCTGGCAATTAATATTTAAGGAATTTGTTTTCATTAAAAAAAAAGAAAAAGAGGCAGTTGTGAAGGATTTAGTTTTTACCCCCTTCCCTTTTGCCATATGAGGATCTATTTTGTGAGCTTAGGCTATAAACAGCTTGAAATCACTTTGACAGCCCACTCTATCTCACACACTACACACATGCACCATCACGCACACACATTTACCACAGGGGATTTTAATTTCAATCTGTGAAATTGTAATTGCCTCTCCTGTAAGAGGCAAAGGATTGTGAGGAGGCTGAGTGCAGCATTTCAATTCTTCCACTTCATTTTCCTTATCTTTACCATCTACTTAGGATTGCTTCCCCCTTTCTTTTTGTACTTGTTTTTCCATTTTTCTTATCTTTCTTCCTTTTTTGTTCACACCTTACGCTTTGTCCTCTTCTCACACGTCCGTGTTCTCCTATCGTTTGGTCTCAAAGTGGTGAGGTGAGGGGCCATGGAATTAACAGGAGCTGTCAAAGGAAAGAATGGAGGCAGACCGGGCCAGGAAGAGCTGAGAATAGAGTGAGAAGTAATGCTGAAATGAGCACAGAAAATGTAGTTCATGATTAGAGGTGGAAAAAAGGGGGAAAATCTTTCAAAATGTGATGATGTCTTCAGAGCCTTTTATTTTGGTGCCATTATAATTTGTAATACTTTTGTTTTTTTCTAAAGTGAGCGTCCTCTGCCTGAAAGTCTGCCCTGTGAATCACTTCTCAGATGCGTAAGCGCTTGTTTTGTAACATGTTGGCAACACAAAATTCCTACTTATTTCAAACCGATAAACACTTTAAGGCAAAAATTAGTGCATCCAAAAGATCGGCTGCCAAATGAAAAACAAAGTAATGTACTGTATTAAATACATTGTAAGAATGACAATTGTATAGAGCAGTACATTGGAGAAATTAAACAAATTCTCAAAAAAGAATTTATCAACATCGCAGCGATAATACTAGTGGGCCTCAATCGGCAGTACATATGCACCTAAAAGCAAGCAACCACTCATTTGACGACAATGAGCTTAAAATCTTAGCGAAAGAACATAGGTTGTTTGAAAGGGGAGTAAAAGAAGCGAGTTTCATAAAACAACTAAATCATTCATTAAACCGGTTTGGTGGGGTGAGGTTCAATTTGGATTCAACTGAGATCCAAGATGGCGCCGCGGATGGCAGCCTCGGTCACACGCTCCCTAGTATTGTTCCTGGTTTTGTCATTTTCATTTGTTTTTTGCGATCCTACGCGACTCAGTTACACGAGGGAAGAGTTACTGAGCATTGGGGAATCCACTCTTGGACTATTTTCACCGACACACCAAAATCTACAAGGTTTTTCGGGGCTGCTCGCGAGCGGCGTAGCAGCTCTGTACGGAGCTTTGAGACGCCGGCGTAGGAGGGGGAAGCGAGCCGGCGTGCTCGTCAAGCTACGGCAGCGTGGATTTCGAACGCCGCTCGATCCACCTCGCTAATCTACGCTCACTACCAAACAAGATGGACGAACTTCTGCTTCTCACAAAGACCAATAAAACGTTTGCCCGCTCTGCTGCGCTGTGCTTCACTGAGACTTGGCTTAGTGACCGCCACCCGGACTCCGCGCTCCACCTACCCGGATTCCGTCTCCTTCGGGCCTACCGTGATACGGAGCAATCGGGGAAATCCAAAGGCGGTGGACTATGCTTCTACATCAACGAAGAATGGTGCACAGATGTCAAGATGCTCGACGCACACTGCAGCCCTGGTTTGGAATCGCTGTCTCTCAACTGCAAGCCATTCTACTCGCCACGTGAGTTCGCTTCCTTTATTCTCGTTGCCGTGTACATCGCGCCACAAGCTAATGCTAACGCGTGTATACAAACGCTAGCGGACCATGTAAACCATCTCGAACTGAAATATCCAGAATCACCCCTGATCATTTTGGGCGATTTTAATCAAACACGTTTAAACCGTGAACTTCCCAAATATAAGCAGCATATTGACTGTTTTACCAGAGGGGAAAGCATTCTAGATCATTGTTACCAGCACTCAAAGGCGCATACCGGTCTGTTGCGCATGCAGCATTGGGTCTTACTGACCACTATTTAATCCACTTAATTCCCACATACAAACAGAAACTCAAATGTGTAAAACCGGTAGTCAAGACAGTTAAAACATGGACAGATGAAGCAAAGTTATCGCTACAAGAATGCTTAGACTGCACTGATTGGAGCGTCTTTGAAACTTCAACGGGCACATTGGATGAATACACAGACTGTCATGATCTGGTTGGCGACCAACGGGGGCGCTGTCGGCCCCGCCTGCACCTGCGCAGGTGCTGGTCGTCCCGCTCAGATTCGCGACCAGCGGGTAGCGACGTCAGCCCTGCCGGCAGCCTCGCAGGTGCTGGTCGTTATAATCAATGACACTTAAAAGGACACCTGGCACGATCATCCGATGCCGATTCATTGTTTGTTTGCTGCTTGGTTGCAGCATGCATCGTGGACGTGTTTGTTTAACCTTGGCGGACTTTTACTTTTGGTCTTCTTTTGCTACTGTGTATTTTTTCCATTCAGATCATTTTGATGTTTTACATTTTGTTACTGCCGACCTTTATTTTAATACAATTTGTCAAACAACCTCCTGCTCCCTCCTGCCTGCTTTTTGGGATCCGAACCCGCCATCACCACCTCGCAAAACCGTGACAGAATGAATCGGCCAACCATCGGATCCCGCAGGTACATTGGAGCCGTCTCATTTCCACCCTGTGCCTGGCAATGCTACGTCCACGTTAGCGCAAGCCTCGTCGAGTTTGAATTGCGTCACTCGACGAGCCGCAACGTCCACGTAAACGTCCGGCCGAGACCTCCTTCCAGGTGGCCGTCCAGGGTGACACTGGGTGACTGGCATTGCACGCCCACGTCCAGCCACGCTGTCGTCGTGCATGACGAATTGAGTCTCATCCACGACGAGCCGTGCAACGTCCGCGACAACGTCAGTCCGAGACCCCACTCAGCGCTGGATCCCGGAGCGGCTCTGGACTGGTCTCGTTCCCCCGGAGCCGGGCAGTTCACGCCCACGTCGGCGTCCGGCCGAGACCTGGTCCCATACCGCCGTACGGGGTGCCTTTCTGCGCCTGGCAGTTCGACGTCCACGCAGAGCCATGCGCCGTCGCGTGAATGTGCGAGAGGGATCGCACTCACGCCCACGTCGATCCGTGCCGCGTCTTCGTCCACCCCAGGCCGAGTCCCGTTCCCATCAGGCCGCCGCCCATCGTGTGCTGGAGAGGCAGCAGTTGCCCTCTCCACCGACCGTTCCCTGGCGAGTGGACCTTTTGGGAGACTGTTGGGACTTCTGGAAGCAGCCCCTTGAAGGGGGGGTACTGTCATGATCTGGTTGGCGACCGACGGGGGGCGCTGTCGGCCCCTCCTGCACCTGCACAGGTGCTGGTCGTCCCGATCAGATTGGCGACCAGCGGGTAGCGACGTCAGCCCTGCCGGCAGCCTCGCAGGTGCTGGTCGTTATAATCAATGACACTTAAAAGGACACCTGGCACGATCAACCGGTGCCGATTCATTGTTTGTTTGCTGCTTGGTTGCAGCATACATCGTGTACGTGTTTGTTTAACCTTGGCGGGCTTTTACTTTTGGTCTTCTTTTGCTACTTTGTATTTTTTCCATTCAGATCATTTTGATGTTTTACATTTTGTTACTGCTGACTTTATTTTAATACAATTTGTCAAACAACCTCCTGCTCCCTCCTGCCTGCTTTTTGGGATCCGAACCCGCCATCACCATCTCGCAAAACGTGACAGAATGAATCGGCCTACCATCGGATCCCGCAGGTACATCGGACCCGTCTCATTTCCACCCTGTGCCTGGCAATGCTACGTCCACGTTAGCGCAAGCCTCGTCGAGTTTGAATTGCGTCACTCGACGAGCCGCAACGTCCACGTAAACGTCCGGTCGAGACCTCCTTCCAGGTGGCCGTCCAGGGTGAAACTGGGTGACTGGCATTGCACGCCCACGTCCAGCCACGCTGTCGTCGTGCATGACGAATTGAGTCTCATCCACGACGAGCCGTGCAACGTCCGCGTCAACGTCAGTCCGAGACCCCACTCACCGCTGGATCCCGGAGCGGCTCTGGACTGGTCTCGTTCCACCGGAGCCGGGCAGTTCACGCCCACATCGGCCTCCGGCCGAGACCTGGTCCCATACGGCCGTACGGGGTGCCATTCTGCGCCTGGCAGTTCGACGTCCACGCAGAGCCATGCGCCGTCGCGTGAACGTGCGAGAGGGATCGCACTCACGCCCACGACGATCCGTGCCGCGTCTTCGTCCACCCCAGGCCGAGTCCCGTTCCCATCAGGCCGCCGCCCGTCGTATGCTGGAGAGGCAGCGGTTGCCCTCTCCACCGACCGTTCCCTGGCGAGTGGACCTTTTGGGAGACTGTTGGGACTTCTGGAAGCAGCCCCTTGAAGGGGGGGGTACTGTCATGATCTGGTTGGCGACCAACGGGGGCGCTGTCGGCCCCGCCTGCACCTGCGCAGGTGCTGGTCGTCCCGCTCAGATTCGCGACCAGCGGGTAGCGACGTCAGCCCTGCCGGCAGCCTCGCAGGTGCTGGTCGTTATAATCAATGACACTCAAAAGGACACCTGGCACGATCATCCGGTGCCGATTCATTGTTTGTTTGCTGCTTGGTTGCAGCATGCATCGTGTACGTGTTTGTTTAACCTTGGCGGACTTTTACTTTTGGTCTTCTTTTGCTACTGTGTATTTTTTCCATTCAGATCATTTTGATGTTTTACATTTTGTTACTGCCGACCTTTATTTTAATACAATTTGTCAAACAACCTCCTGCTCCCTCCTGCCTGCTTTTTGGGATCCGAACCCGCCATCACCACCTCGCAAAACGTGACACAGACACTGTAACATCATACATCAGTTTCTGTGAGGACATGTGTGTACCAACAAAGTCCTTCCGCTCGTTCAACAACAACAAGCCATGGTTCACTCCCAAACTCAGGCAGCTTAGGAAAGAGAAAGAATCCGCATTTAAAAGCGGTGATCGAGCAGTTTACAAACTCGCCCGAAACAGACTGACGAAGGAAATTAACATCGCAAAGAAACGTTATGCGGAGAGGCTTAACAAACAGTTCTCCGCTAACGACTCTGCATCGGTGTGGAATGGCCTGAAAGCAATAACAAATTATCGTTTACCTTCCCCCCAAGCAGTGTACAACAATGGTATGGCTGATGAGTTAAATACATACTTTTGCCGATTTGAAAAGGACACCCCCATTTCCCCGGTCTGCCCACCATTATCAGAAACTACCGTATCTCCGCCCTCTGCCCTACAGATCCACGAACTGGACGTTAGACGGCTCTTCAAGCAGCAGAAGATCAAGAAAGCTGCAGGACCTGACAGAGTGTCCCCCTCCTGCCTGAGAGTCTGCGCTGACCAGCTGGCTCCGGTCTTCACACAAATCTTCAACAGATCCCTGGAGCAGTGTGAAGTCCAATCCTGCTTCAAACAGTCTACTATCGTCCCAGTTCCAAAGAAACCAGCACCCTCGGGATTGAACGACTATAGACCTGTCGCTCTGACGTCTGTGGTCATGAAGTCCTTTGAACGCCTCGTGCTGAACCACCTAAAGAACATCACCGGACCTCTGCTAGATCCTCTTCAGTTTGCCTACCGGGCAAACAGGTCTGTGGAGGATGCAGTCAACATTGGACTGCATCACATCCTCGACCACCTTGACAACACAGGAACCTACGCAAGGATCCTGTTTGTGGACTATAGCTCTGCGTTCAATACCATCATCCCAGAACTCCTCATCCCCAAACTTCTCCAGCTTGGTGTGTCCCCCACGATCTGCCAGTGGACCCTCAGCTTCCTGACAGGACGGACACAACAGGTCAGACTGGGAAATATATCATCCACAACACGAACCACGAGCACTGGAGCCCCGCAGGGATGCGTCCTCTCTCCATTGCTCTTCTCTCTCTACACGAACGACTGCACCTCAACGCACCCAGCTGTCAAATTCATAAAGTTCGCAGACGACACCACGGTCATCGGTCTCATCAAAGACGGCGACGAGTCTGCGTACCGACAACAAGTGGAGCAGCTGGAGCTCTGGTGCAGCCGTCACAACCTGGAGCTGAACACGCTCAAGACAGTTGAGATGATCGTGGACTTCAGGAAACATCCATCACCACAGCTACCCCTCACACTATCCAACTGCCTTGTGTCAACCGTTGAGACCTTCAAGTTCCTGGGAATCACAGTCTCCCAGGACATGAAGTGGGAGGTCAACACCAACTCTATCCTGAAAAAGGCCCAACAGAGAATGTACTTCCTGAGTCTGCTAAAGAAGCATGGCCTGCCACAGGAGGTGCTGCAACATTTCTACACGGCTGTCATCGAATCCATCCTGTGTTCTTTCATCACCGTTTGGTTCGGGGCCGCCACAAAAATGGACAAAATCCGACTTCAACGGACAGTTAGGACGGCGGAAAAAATCATTGGCACCGCCCTAGCCACTCTCGAGGACTTGCACACTGCAAGAATCCAAACTAGGGCGCTGAAAATCCTACTGGACCCTCCGCACCCTGCCCACCACCTTTTCCAGCTACTCCCCTCAGGCAGGCGCTACCGATCCATGCGCACCAAATCCAGCAGACATTTAAACAGCTTCTTCCCCCAAGCCATTAACTCTTTGAACTCTTTCAACAGTAGCCAAAATGGAACTGTATAGTGCCACTTAGCAGTTTTTTTTGGACAACGATACTAGTGCAGCGTGTTCTACCGGAAGCAAATTCCTTGTGTGTTCTACATACTTGGCAATAAAGATGATTCTGATTCTGATTCTGATTCTGATTCTGATTCTGATCATTCATACAATAGCCTGCTTAGGCAACATAGGATTAGGAATACTGATGAGGTGATACCGGTCGAAGTGGGGCAATCAGGCCAGTCGTTAGTCGGACAATAGGAACAATCAATTGAGTTGCAGGGAGTAGTCCTCTTCTCCCCTCAACCAACCTGAGATCAGGGACCTATCATAGCAGAGTCCGGCACCGCCATGTCTGGAGAGTCAGGATATATATATTGGGCTTAAACTACCAGTAATACTTTAGTTTGCTGACGAAGTTTCTTGGATAGGAAGTGAAACGTCTCAAACCTTCAAAGAAGTGCAGATGACGGCTGAAGAAACATTTTCATTGATGGACCACTCCTGTACGACTCAGAGCTGTTATTAGTTGTGTTATTATTTGTTTCCTGGAAAGGGTTATTTGGTTGTGTGTTTATCTGGAAAACATTTTTTAAGCGCCCTACGATCGTCACACTTTTTCTGTTACAAACTGACCCCCCCATCACAGAAGGGAAAAGTTATGTGGCCGTCTGCCCCTGCACTATATACACAATTATGAATGTATATCATTGTATTTTGGACAGCTGCCATTATTTCAAGCTCATATGACTCAAGACCCATATAATTTAGGAAATAACTTTTTTTCTGATGAAAGAAGAGAGTCTAAGGTTTCTTACGCTGCATTGAATGTTGATGTAGTCCTAAAACTCAATATTCTGTGGGTCCTGGAATTTGAGTCACAATGACAAAATCCTTAGCACTAAAGTGGACACATTTTTACATGTCTGGCAGTGAATGAGTTAAACATCTTAACTCAAATTGACAAGAAACAAACTTGTTATGTATTTACTGATAACAGCCTTTTTTTGGGGGGGGGGGGAGAGGTTAAATGCAAGTGTCTTTCAAAACCCTGTACACATCCGCTTCCAGCCGCCTTTGACAGTTCAAACACAACCTTCCATTGATTCTTTTTCAATGGAAAGGTTACTGGACAAGGTCATATCCAAGACCAGCGGGTCACAATTGATTATCAGGTAACAGTATGAGTGTGCGTTCCTTTAAATAGCAAATGAGCTCATGTCCAAGTATTGGTTAAATTAGGCTTGCCTGAGAAAAACATTGGCACGGTCCCAGAATAACATTAGTTTACACGCCACTGACAAAAGGCCCCGAGGTGGTCTTTGGGTGTGCATCCTTTCCCATTCTATATTTTCTGCACAATATTGCCACCGTCTTTGGAATTACACATTTGTAATTACTGCCGGGAGAGCAAGATTTAAGTTCCGCATGATGTGCTTAAACATCAACTATGTAGTTATGTAAAACAGCGTTGTTTCATGTGTGGACGATTCCATGGGAGCACATCACCATAGAAACCAGGCAGCCCTCAGGACTCGTATTACGACAACAACATCATTAAAAGTTTCAGGGCCGCCAACGGAAGACCTCTAATCAAATATTAACAGGAAGAAAACAACAGCTGCGAGTCCAGTCCGACTTTCTTTGCGGTTTGCCTTTCGATAATCTGCAATTTCGACCCAATACGCATACGTGTATAGACATCAACAGTCCACAGTATTTGTGCTCATTTGCATCACAGGTGAGCTGGAGCCAATGCCAGGTGTTTTTGGGTGCGTCAGAGACCCGCCTTACATCAGTCAACCCACAGTCTTATCTCCTACATTGGACAATAGCAGGTATTGAAATCCATATTTTTTTTCACAAAACATGAATTTAAACATTTCTTTTCACGGGGTCTAAAAATGGCCTTTAAATCCACATACTAGTGTACTGGATGATGTGTTTCGTATTCAAGCACTTGCAAGAACAATACAGTGCTGCGCTACAGTATTGACTCTGGTCTTGCAGCAATACAAATGCCTCAAAACACTCAAGTCAAGACGTAAGAGCGCATCAAACGCACCAAAAAGCAATTGGCAAGCCACCGCAACACTCAAATAGCACCAATTTCTCCCTTGTGAACCATAAATGCCCAGTTTGCTTTGCAGTGTGTGTGAGTGCATGTGGCAGATAAAACCCAGCAATCACCGGATGCAGGCGCAGAGGTCCATCATACGAAGACGGGGTTGAACTTAAGGCCTCATGGATTTGTGCACAAAGTACACACACACACATACACACACACACGCACACGCACACACACACACACACACACGCACACACACACACACACACACACACACACACACACACACACACACACACACACACACACACACACACACACACACACACACACACATTAGGAATGGATATGCTTGCCAAGTTATTTCCCCCCTGTTCCAGAAGGCACTGGTGTGCAGTGAAGGGCCCATAGGAAACCAAAGGCAGAGGGAGATGAGGAAAGGGCGAGGGTGTGGATTTGGGTGTTTAGTAGGTGGGAGGTGGCGACAGAACGCAACAAAGCATGTTGGTCCCCAAAATTGCAAAAATTAATTGGTCACACTCATGTGGGCCAGCTTGCTTCTGGCAATTTCACTGATGTCCACAGTTGTTGGGAATCAACATTCATGACTTCGAACAGAACGCTTCAGTGAAAACATTTTCATTTAGAATCATGCAAAGTGCTATGACTTGAGAGTTTTTTTTCAAATTGTAGAAGCAGACAGTTTAAAGTCGACTCTCAGCCCTGTTGAGCTATTTGTGTTTAAAACTCTCATATCGTGCGTGAGTAAAGCATATGTTAGAGCCGAACAGTAGTGGGCCGTCAGAGCCAGCAAGGCCTTCTCTGCTGGCCTAACATAATCAGACATCATTATCATAATTATAATAAAAGTCAATTTCATTAAAAATGTATTTTTTTCTAAATATATATATAATTATTCTACATACTGTTTTCTTGATGTGATATTATATCCATTTGGTTATGCTCCTTACAGTGTTGTAGTTTTAGGTCAGAGTTTTTAATCCAATCAGAATTCAGCTAGCTTGTGTCGCCAGGCTGTATGAAATCTGACCGACGCCTTCAGAATCAACAGTGAGGGCGTCTGTGCGCTGTACATGAACGGGCACATGTAGTTGATATATAGTTGCGATAGCTAATCAGATCATGAGTTGGCACAGTAAGGCCAGCTAGAGGGCCTCGCGTTGAACATGACATGTACGCGTCCTGTGATTGGATACTCACTTTACCTCAGCCCTCAGCGGAGGCAGCGCTATGCAAATCAACCAAGCTACAACAGATCAGACCCGGAAACTTTAGCAGAAAAACCAAGTATATCTACTCGCTTTTTTAACCCACAATGGCTGAAGGAGAGGACAACTCGCTGTCGCATGTCGGTAAGCCTATTCTCAAGAATAAATGAAAAAGATTTGTTTACTTTTATTTTCAACAAATAGTTCGTTTTGTGAACGTCTTGTTGTTTTTCTTATATTAAAATGACATTTTGTAATTTAGCGTAAAATCTTGTTAAAGATTGCATATTCTTGGTAGACTTAATAAAACTTTGTGGACAAATGATTTTAAATTTCCTTTTATTTTTAAGTGTTTGCAGTATCATGTATAGTGACAAGTTCGAATTGCTGATGCAGATTTATTGATGTGTAATTGCTCCGGAAAATAGCCTGTGTTGTAGACGATTAAGGTGATGCCACGCACAGTACTGCGTGCGTGTGCTTTTGTAAATGATATCTCCAGCCGTTGTGTCATAAATTATGGTATTACGAGGGATATTTGTTCAAGTCGGACTAATCAGGACTTCACTGAAGGCCTAGGTGTGAAATGCACGGACCGCCACTGGAGCCGAATGATCAGCCCAAATCTTTGACGTTGCTCAGAACAGAGTTTGAACTGCTGTGGTTGATGTGGAAATCATATGAGGCGTCAGGAAATGTTGCAAACTCAGTTTAGTGCGCATAGAAAGCACTCCGCAGGTGGCTATGCTTTTTTTGTTGCCTGTGATGGCAGCGAACAGGAGATGAAAATAAATGTGGCATTGGTGTAAGAGGTGGGCATTCAGCGATGTACCGACGGAAGGTCTGTCTGTACGTCACTGTCACGGGCCTCTTTTGCTGATGACTGACAAATAATGGTGTATCTTTATTTTTATTTAAAAAAAGGACTGTGCAGTTCGATTTTAGTGTAGTACCAGATTGTGCCACATATGATACAACAACTAGATGTATTTGCAGTGTAACAAGGAGCAAGAAGAGAAGGCAAAGAAGCTCCTCAATTAGCTTCGGTCAGAGGCAATGTTCCAAAAGAGTAAACAGAACATCCACTGTGACTTTATTGTATTCCCAGTTTATAAGTATTGGTGTGCACAGTGTGGGTGAGAGTCACTGAATTTAACAACCAGGTTTATAAGTCGCTGATGATGTAGTGGTACACACGCCACAATTGTGTGTGGGCAGCGAGGGATCGGTTCCCACTCAGACAATGTGAATGTGGATGTTTGTTTGTCTCTGTTTGTACCCCTTTGGGATGGAGTCTGCCTTCTGCTCAAAGTCAACTGGGAGATGCTCCAGCAACTCCCTGTGACCCTGTTTAGGATAAGCAGTGTTGAAAATGAATGGATGGATGGCTAATAATAACATCAATGTCAATTTCCATGAGCACATTTAAGGAGGTCCAGTTAATATATTGGCATTAAATGAGTGTACGTTCATTCCACAAAATTAAAATTTGGAACATTTTGGTGTCTAAAAATATTTTTTTGTTTCATGTCTCAGTTTTACGGTTCACTTCAGTGAACGTGAGATCTTTCCAATGTAAAAATGTGCCTTGGCTCAACAAAGGTTGGAAAACACATCTGTAACTGTTGCTCTCCTAAATAAGCACGAGTTATTAAGTAAGTCATAAATGATGCACAAAGAATTGACATGTTTGTACAAGCATTGCAATGTCCAACGAGTTGTAAACTGACCAACCCAAGATCTCTGGTGCATACAATGGAGAAATTGGAATTGATTTGCAAATTGGTTATGCGCCTAATCAAAAGCCACTCGATACAGGTATGACCTGCTGTTTGTCAGTTTCTTGAGGGTGTAGCAGATGTTCCCCAAACCAAAAGCACAAATAGAGCCCCAAAGCGACAATGCAATTCGTGCTATTTTACGTTTCTGCGCCTAATTGGGAAACGAATAAACAAGAGATGCATGTGCCTACCAATCGAACAGGACACGTTCATTTTTATTTTTACCCTCTCATTTATCAATGATCTAAGGCAGCGTACTTGAGTGGCATTCATAGTGACTACCATAACTTTACTCATAACGTCCTCAAACTTAACAGCGAAAAAACTCTCCCTGTTGGTACTAAATTCACCTTGAGCAAAGCTAACAGTTTCTCTCTCACTATTGACAATTCGACCGTTTCTCCCTCCCATCAGGTCAAAAGCTTAGGTGTCATGCTTGACAGCACACTATCTTTCACCTCCCATATAAATAACCCGATCTGGGTACTTCCAACTAGGCAATATCAATCATCTTTGCCCGTCTCTCAGCCCTCACACCACTGCTATCCTTGTTCATAGTCTTGTCACCTCCCGGATTGACTATTGGAATTCACTTCTCCTTGGTGTCCCTCAGAAACCTCTCCACAAACTTCAACTCGTCCAGAATTCTTCAGCCCGGATCATCACCAGAACCTCATCTTTTCACCACATGACCCCGTCCTCCAAGAGATCCACTGGCTCCCGGTCAAATATAGATTCAACTTTAAAATTCTTCTTTATACATTTAAAGCTATCCATAACCTTGCCTTCCCATACCTATCTGACCTTCTTCAAATTTCTATTCCCTCTCGTTCCCTCAGTTTCCTCTTCCTCCCTCCACCTCTGTGTGCCCCCCCCCCCCCCCCCGTCTCAGCACGATGGGGGACAGAGCTTTCGACTGCTCTGCCCCCAAACTCTGGAACTCACTTCCTCCCAACATTTGTTACATTGATTCTCTTCCCACCTTCAAATTCCATCTCAAAACCCACCTATATAAAATTACATTTTCTGTGTCACTCTCTTTTGTTTCTATTTATAATGGTATTTTATTTGTTGTATTCTATTTATAATTTCATTGTATTTATTATTGCATCTATGTGTCTGTGACTGTAAAGTGTCCTTGAGCCTTTGAAAGGCGCTTTAAATAAAATGTATTATTATTATTATTACTAGAAGCAGCGACTTTATGCGCTGCCATCGGGTCTTGCTACATTCAGAAATAGACTCAAAATGCGCTCCACTGCACTTTGGACCATTTGGAAACTCTTTGTTGATGACTTCAAGAAGTCATTCTTTGTGTTCTGGAGCGGTTATTGCTTTGTCACATTGGTAAACAACAAAATAAAAAATACATGTTTGCATGCATTATAAACCAAACAGTTATACGGCATCCATATGTACATGTTTGTCACATAGTTTGCAGTGAATAGTACATCATTTCTTGTATGTATAATACATTTGCTATGATGCATCACAAATCACTCTTTTCTGCTCCCCCAGAAATGCAAAATTCAAGAAGCATGGAAAACCATGTGCATTATGTCCATTGTGTCATCCGGTGAAGTCTGAACCTTAACTCATTCACTGCCAGACATGTGCAAATATGTGTCCACACAGTGCCAGGGTTTTTGACATTTTTACTCAAATGGCAGGACCCACATAATATTAAGTTTTAGGACTACATAAACATTCAAGGCAGCATAACAAACCTTAAACTTTCTTCTTTCATCAGAAAAAAGTTAATTCCTTAGTAATATGGGTCTGGATTAATATGAGGTGCAAGTGGCTGTAGCATTTGCATACAGCATTTGGCTGTACAAAAGTCAAATGCTGCCCCCTCGTGGAAGGAAAAAACATTGCCAGAGGTCTGACCAGCGCTTTATCGGGTGCTCCACGTCATATTTTCAAGTCTCGAAAATATTCGGGAATGGCAGTGAAATTTGTTAATTAATTTTAAGTATTATGTGGATTCACTAATCAAAACCATAGACCATTAAGGCCATTACTTCAAATGTTAACAGCAAATACAGCAAGTGAGTTTTCGAAGGGTTTAAAACGGCAGAACTGTGAATGTGCGCAGTACATACACTCGGACGTACACGCACACACACACACACACACACACACACACACACACACACACACACACACACACACACACACACACACACACACACTACAAACAGAACGGGCTGTCTGAAGGCGAAAAAGGCTTTTCCCCAGTCACAAAGAGAAAGTACACATTAATAAAAGCTCTCACAGTTAGTATGAAACATAAATCAAGTGATGAAAAACCGTGTTATCTAATGGATTCCCTCCAAAGAATTGACAGCAACTGGAGGAGCGAAATTGGGTTTCAGCTGGAAAACATCGACATAATTATCTCAGTCTGTGTAAGCTCTCAGTCGTACAGGAGTGGTCCATCGATGAAAAGGTTTCTTCGGTCGTCATCTGTACTTCTTTGAAGGTGTCGGACGTTTCGCTTCTTATCCAAGAAACTTCGTCAGCAAACTAAAGTTTCACCCATAGTGGCTAATCTGTACATGGAAGAGATGGAGAAACAGGCCCTCACATCCTTCCCGGGGACAAAACCTAGACACTGGTTAGATATGTGGACGATACTTTTGTCATAATTAAAAAACAAGAAATTCATTCCTTCACAAAAAAACAAGAAATTCAATCCTTCACAGATCACTCGGTAGACATCAACATTACATTTACTGGTGAGGACATTAAAGAGAACCAACTAGCCTTTTTGGATTGTAAGGTCATTATAAAAGAGGACAGAGCGCTAAAAACAGAAGTCTTTAGGAAGGCTACGCACACTGACCAATACTTGCTTTTCGATTCTAACCACCCTTTACAACACAAACTAGGAGTTATCAGAACCCTCCAGCATAGGGCTAAACTAATACCAACAAGCGTCGAAAGTAGAGAAAAGGAGTCAAAACATATCAGGAGAGCTCTCACAAACTGTGGGTATCCTCAGTGGTCATTTAACAAATGTCAGAAAGAAAGAATAGGGAATGAAACCAAAAACTCTGAACATACAAAAAGGAGAGGAGTAGCAGTACCTCACATTGCAGGAGTTTCTGAAAAACTACAAAGAGTCCTTTGGCAACACAAAATTCCTACTTATTTCAAACCGATAAACACTTTAAGGCAAAAATTAGTGCATCGAAAAGATAGGCTGCAAAATGAAAAACAAAGTAATGTAGTTTATTCAATACATTGTAAGAATGAAAATTGTAAAGAGCAGTACATTGGGGAGACTCAACAAATTCTCAAAAAAAGACTTTATCAAGATTGCAGGGATAATACTAGTGGGCCTCAATCGGCAGTACATGTGCACCTAAAAGCTAGCAACCATTCATTTGACGACAATGAGGTTAAAATCTTAGCGAAAGAACATAGTTGGTTTGAAAGTGGAGTAAAATAAGTGATTTTCATAAAACAACTAAATCCTTCATTAAACCGGTTTGGTGGGGTGAGGTTCAATTTGGATCGTTCATATAATAGCCTGCTTAGGCAACATAGGATTAGTAATACTGATGAGATGATACCGGTCGAAGTGGGGCAATCAGGCCAGTTGTTAGTCAGAACAATAGGAACAATCAGTGGAGCTGCAGGGAGTAGTCCTCTGCTCCCCCCAACCTGAGAGCAGGGACCTATCATAGCAGAGTCCGGCACCATGTCTGGACAGTGGGATATATATATATAGGGCCTAAACTACCAGTTAGACTTTAATTTGCTGACGAAGTTTCTTGGATAAGAAGCGAAATGTCCGACACCTTCAAAGAAGTACAGATGACGGCTGAAGAAACCTTTTCATTAATTATGTCAGTGTTTTCGTTCAACAGTCACAATGATTGACTGCTTCAGGAGTAAAAAACTTTTAATGGGATTCGTATCAAGCGAATGATACCTTTAAAAAAATCTATTTCTGTTCTAGATTTGCACAAAACAAAAACATTCATGATGTCTAATGCAGAAAACCAACAGTGTTTATGTAGGAAATGACGATGATCACACAGTGAGCTATGCAAATATGTTGTAAATGTCATGAAATGCTCGCCAATTATGAATGCAGATAAGCGAGAGCTATACAACGATCAACGTTGTAATCGCGCGATCTTGTTGACTTATTTATACAAATGAAAAGGTCAAAGTCAGAGATGGAGGTTAATTTAATGAGCAATTTGGTCGATGTTTGCTGTCGTTTGTGACTTGTTTCTGGTCACCGTTAAAAATAATTGTAAAGTTAACAGCAACTTATGATCACATTGAGATTTGTGATGAAATCTACATCCGCCAAGAATTCTGAGCGTAATAAAAATTTGCATGTGTGAAGAAAACGGATGCTGATATTTAACGTTAATTTTAAAACAGTAAATCATTAATCTGCATATTAAGGTATTTTCCCAAACATTATACTTGTTTTTTGTGTCATTAGCTGTGATGCAAAAAAAGGAGAGCAAAGACTAAATCATTTTGTTTATGATCTGTGGTGTTTAAAAAAAACATTCTTCAAATTTTAAACCAAATTCAACTTTTGAAGTTATGTTCTACACAAGTGTTGTGATTCAGTGTTTGAATAATCATTTCTGATTAAGCCGTGGTTTTTGGTCGAGTACGGTAGCTTCAGTCATTCCAGTAATGCTAAAACATGCTAATCGAAGGAGGTTTTGCACGATTGTAATGTTTCCTTGTAATTGGCAGATGAGGACCACCGACACAGAACACACCTGTTTATTGCAGTCTTCAGTCCAAGGTTCACCCTGGCTCCAATGACAAATTGACAACAGCTGCGACGGAGAAAAAGTCGAAAACTCTCGTTTTCATGAAAAACAACTGAAGGGAATGATGCAAAGTGAATAACGATCTCCTCTCTACAGATCCCGCCTCAATATTTCATGGTAAGTGATGATGTACCAAACATAAAGGGTGTCCCTGCATCCATATTTCATTGAAGAACAATGCTGTGAAACCGACACAAGCGCTGCGGAAATGCGCTCACAAAGCATCAAAAGAAGTGTCATACACTATGGATAGCTGGAGAATAATATTGGGCACCGCTGGATGGATGTAACAAGCTTCACAACGACACGCATCATTTGATGGCCTAATACAAAGCTATGCTGTATGTGTGTGTGTCTGTGGGTACAACACGCATCATTTGATCAGCTAATATAAAGCTTTAGCACCCGCGTTTGTGTGCAACTCGACACGCATCGTTTGCTCATCCGATACAAAAGTTGATATTGTGTACGCTATTGATGTGGACAAGCCAAGACACATCCGCACACGTGTGTGTGTGTTTGTGTGTGTGTGTGGCGAACACATGACACGCATCATTGAATGAGATAATACAAAGCTAGCGTGCAAAGGCACCAAACTGTTGCTATATCTAATAACAGGCTTTCTGAATGAAGAAGTGAAGGATCCTGTCTCTTTGGAGAAGACACACACACGCACGCATGTGGTGGGTATCTATAAAGCCTCGTGGCCTTCAGCTAAATTAAGCATTGGGGAACCTACAGGCACCACATCAGAAAGTGAAGTCGCATACGGGCTCACATAAACACGCAACTGACAGTAAGGGAATCTTACAACCGACCTGGGATAAAGTAGAAACACACACACGCACACACACACACACACACACGCACGCACGCACGCACGCACGCACGCACGCACGCACACACACACACACACACACACACACACACACACACACACACACACACACACACACACACACACACACACACACACACACACACACACACACACACACACACGACTACAGAAAGAGACAAAAGAAAAGCACCAACTAGGCTTGATGCACCGGTGTACGGAAGAGGATTAGGGCCACTGAAGAAAAAAAAATACGGTTGGCAAAATTCTGACTTTAATCTCAGAATTCTGACTTTAAAGTCAGAATTCTGACTTTAAAGTCAGAATTATTTTCGTTGCGACTTTAAAGTCAGAATTCTGACTTTATTCTCAGAATTCTGACTTTAAAGTCAGAATTCTGACTTTATTCTCGGAATTCTGACTTTAAAGTCAGAATTATTTTCGTTCCGACTTTAAAGTCAGAATTCTGACTTTTTTCTCAGAATTCTGACTTTAAAGTCAGAATTCTGACTTTGTAACGTTCGTGGAGCTATTCATGTTTGGCCTCGTCAGCGTGTACAAGACGTAAGTGTGGCTCGGAAGAAAGGACATACAGTAATGTCATCACCTATCGACTTTTTGCGTGGCCGAGGAGTGTCGGAAGACATCCTTTCTCTTTTGGAGGAGCAGAGGGTGAGTAAACAGTGTGTTGTGTTTGTTTCGTTTAATGGCTGTTGTGTCCATAGTTAACGTGCTCCGTTGCTAGCGCGAATATCATAAATAGATGCACCCGCTTTACAGTCGTGAATAAATAGAAAGTAACCATTTAAGTTGGTACTATGTCACCGTGACGCCACATAACGTTGTTTTTAACAACACCACTGCTGATTTCGCACCCCATCGTGTGGAAGACAGTCACAGAGAGTCACTGTGAACTCATTGTGAACTGAACGCACTTGATTAAACTGTCGCGTCGAAGAAAGTACAGTACTGTATGCGCACACGACCTTTATTGTATTTACTTTTAGACTGCTTCACGAATATGAAGTTACTTACGTTTGAACTAACACTATCATAAGCGAAAACATTGTTAAAAACAACTATATACAACAAGCATACTGTCATACAGTCATGTTTTCAAATTGCCCACTGGTGTTTTTGTCAGATTGTAATTGTCATCTTTCTTTTCTTGTGCAGATAAAGTGACTGATGGAGGGTGCAACCCAAACAGTGGCTGAAATTCCAGATTTGGATGACTTGATCAAGCTATGCTTTAGAATTGGATTCAGCAATAAGGAAATACTTGCAATTTTATCACATAATGCTCAAATTATTTTAAGTGTTCGGACTCTGAAAAGGATATGCAAAAGACTAGGTCTTTTTCGAAGAAAGAACCAATCAGACCTGGGAGATGTGTTGGCTTTTGTCCAGCACGAGATCCTGACGAGTGGACAGATGCAGGGTTATCGTTGGCTACATCTGCGTGCCATTCACAACGGATTTGTTGTGTCACAAGATATAATGAGACAAATTATAAAATTGGTTGACCCTGTAGGCGTGGGAATAAGAAGAGCACGACGCCTAAGACGGTGGCAGTACAACTGTCGAGGGCCAAATGCTCTTTGGCACATGGATGGCTATGACAAATTAAAACCCTATGGGATTGGCATTCATGGCTGTATTGATGGGTTTAGCCGGTATGTGCTCTGGGCGGAAGCCTATACCACAAACAGTGACCCTAAGGTGGTTGCAAGTTATTTTATAAAAACAGTTTCATGCGTCGGTGGATGTCCAGAGAGGATCCGTGCTGACAGGGGCACAGAAAACGTTTGTGTCGAACAGATGCAAATGTTTTTGCGTCGGAACCACTCAGACAATTTTGCTGCGGAGAAAAGTTTCCTCTATGGAAGAAGTACAGCCAATCAGCGCTTGAAGGGTGGTGGTCCACCCTTCGCAAACAGAGTGTACAATTTTGGATGAATTTATTTCAAACTCTTCAGGATGATGGCCACTTTACAGGAGATTTTCTGGATAAAAGTCTTATCCGGTTCTGCTTTCTTAATCTTGTGCAGGTCAGGTAGAATAATGTTTTTGGGCCTTTTTTCTTTAATTTTATAAATGGTATAAATATCATCCTCAAACAATGCTGCTTTTTGTTCAGGACGAGCTGGATGAAGTTGTGAACACGTGGAACTCACACAAAATAAGACGAAGATTGCACAATGATACAGCTTCCGGTCGACCAGTGATCATGTATTCATTTCCTGCGATGCACAGTGCCGAGGATCAATTAAAACCTGTTGGAACGGAAGAGATCACTGCATGTATGGAAGAGTGCACGACAAAAGGCGATTTTCCATGTGATGAAACTGTATTTGAACTGTGTTGTCTGTTTATGGAGGAAAATGAATGGCACGCACCATCAGATCCATTGAATGCGAGTGACTTGTATGTTAAGTTGAGAGAGGAATTACTGAAGTATATTTGACATGTGTACTGATGCAATCTTTGGACTTTGTACTGATGTGAAAATGAAACTTCAAATTTACTCCACAACCAGTTGTGTTTTTTTCGACTCCTCTCAATGGCACTCTTCAGCGGTAGGTTGGAAGTACATAGACATTTTTAAAACTTTGCCATGGCTCCAGCATGCCCTGTGACCCTTGTGATAGATCACAAGTGGATGGATGTCTTAATCGTGTTATAAAACCTCTCCATCCATTTTCTTATCTCCTTATCCTCAAGAGTCGTGAGGTGTGTTGTATAGCCTATCACAGCAGTCATTGGGCAGTAGGCGGAGGACACCCTGAACCAGTTGCTAGCGAAGCGCAATGCACAGATGAACGACCACCAGTGCTCACAATGACAAGGACAATTTAGTGTGTTTTCCTTTAAACTGACACAGGTTAGTGAAATATTGGTGCATCTGGAATAGCTGGAGACTCCAAACAGGAAGTTCAGAACCAGAATCCACCTTGCACCTCCGGACTGTGAGGTCGATGTGAGAATTATAAAGCCATTAGAAAATACCTGTAAAATGTTATTAAACCACCTTTTCACACAATATATTAACTTTCAACATTCATGTGGAGCCAAAAATTGAATGCAATGAAATCTTTAATTTTGAACAAAAGAAACATGCACCTAACTAATACAGCAAAACTGTTGAAACGACCATCTGATGGTTATGCATAACTTCCTAGGCCTTTTTGTATAAAAAAGTCCACAGAACTTTACAGAACTATGACTGTAATATAACACAAAATGCAAGTGATTTGTATACAAACCATAAAACAGCAAAAATGCAAAGTTTGTTTCAACAAACATATTGATAACACAAAACAATATACTGTAATGTAGTGTAAAAGTAATGTCGTGCTGATGCAGCCTACGACAGTTTAGTCACAGTTTCTTGGTATTAAAAAGCTACACAATGTCCATCACCCAGATATTGCTTTCAAGAACGGCGTTGAATTCAGATCGGAAATCTGGGAAATTATCATAGCTGTCAGCAATATGCAGAACATTTCCACATATGTGCCCCACCGGCCTTCTACTAAACTCCGTCATTTCCTGAAACTCCACAAGAATGGCATTGGTTACAACAAGATCAGATCCAGTACAAAAACGGAGAAACTTCTGAAGCATGAATTCATCCAATTCTCTAATGAACCTTTTCAGGTAATTTGCCACTTCCTTCTGCTTTGGGGTTAAATCAGTGGCAAATTTCAGCAGTTGGCAGACCTTTTTTGAGGTAGGTTGTAAGTCCGAGCACAACTTGTTTAGTTCTTCTGGACTGATCAGGACACGGTGGAGAATAACCTCCCTCCAGCAGTCAATCACAAACATGGGCTTTTGGATCAGCTCTTTGTGTGCTATTTCTTGCAATATATTGGGAAAGCTTTCAGCAGAGATTCTTTTTCTACAGCCGTAGTTATCAAGGACTTCCACAAGTTCATCTAGGTCCACTTCTGAAAAGTCCTTCATTGCTGCCGTCAAAACTTCACGGTCCTGGCTGCTCACAAACTGCAGAAAATGTGATTTTAGATCACTGTAGATCGAGTTGAAAAGCACCTGCTCGAGGAAAGGAAACGCAAGTTTGTTTGGGAAATAGCAACAATCTTGGTAACCCTTCACAAGGATTCTCCCAACTGCTTTCCACTTTTCTGCTGGAAAATCATGGCGAATAAATGGCACTTTAATTGTTGTACCAAGGGTGCACCGGTCATAGAATTGTTGTCAGAAGCATGTGAGAACATCTCTCAATACTCCAGATCCAATGCCAGCTTCTTCTGTATTATCTGGGAGTATGCGTTTCACAATGAGTGATTTGTTCAAGAGAGCATTTTCAGAAAATGCTATGATCATATCACTCAACATGTCAGTGTAGTGGACACTGATTGTCATCGCATCTTGTGGATCGGGTGGACTGTTATATATCAGTGTGATGTCCACATCTCCCTCTGTGCTGTGTGAAGGACCAAAGGTTATTTCTGAATCAGAAGAAATGTTGAATGCCGTGTAGATTTCACTTGAATCAACAGAGACCTCTTCAATTTCAGGGTTGTAGTCACTGGCAACGTGTGACAAAACCAAGACTTCTTTGGATGCCGTGCTGTCATCATAGTGGTCATCTTTTGGCCTTGTTGCAATATAAAAGCGCAACAATGTAAGTTTTGCAGCCTCATACATATTGCCAATGGACTGGCAGGTTTCATCAGTGAGGAGGTTTTGTTTGAAATCCCACACCTCAAACTGAAAGTCCAATTCTGAGCCTTTAGGAGAAATTCAATCAGAGAAAAACAGTTTTTTTCCTTCATTGAGAATGTCTTCTAACCCAGCTTCTGTGGACATTTGAAGTTTTCTGGTACCCCCTCCCTGTTTCTCCCTCACCTGTTTGGTTATTTTTCCATCACTGTGTATCCATCCAATTGCTACATTACTCGTTGTTTTCTGCCTCCTTGTCTGTCTTGCTTCTTGTGTCTTTGACGCAGTGTCTCCTTTCTCGCTATCGTTCCTGACTTTCATTTTTTCCACGCAATTTTTCCAAAAGTCCATGTTTTCTTTTGGTTGGGAGCTGTTTCGTCTTACAAAAATTGAAGAGTGCAATCCGGTCTCCATAACAAGGGACATAATTGGCAAGGGTGGAATCGTCCATCAGTGAGATGACATCACCGTCAATCTGCAGAAGAACAAGAAAAATAAATAAAAAAAAAACCTTCAATCATCATAACATATAATCACTTAATTTTAAAATATGAAGCACACATGCAATACTGATCTCAACAATTGTAAATCAAACACACAGGCATATATGTTGCAACTATAAAACGTTGAAAACTGTTAATAATGGACAAAGGTACATTGATGCTTGAAAATGACGGGGAAATATTTGCCTTCCAACATGCAACTATCATAAATAAAGTCCCTATTCAGACAGCAGTTCATCAACTTTTGACTTCGTTGATGCGTGCGTGTGCCTAAACGTTACTTAAAATGATGTACACACAGAACTACGACAGAACGTGTGATCACAGTGTGTTCAATTCACGATGATTTTAACTGCAGTGATTCTCCAACCGGCCACTGTCATTCATAAATGGTTACTATTTATTCACGAATGTAAACCGGGTGCATCCACTCATTATGCAGTATTCGCGCTCGCAACGGAGTTACCAGCTCCGCGGAGCACGTTAACTATGGACACAACAGCCATTAAACGAAACAAACACAACACACTGTTTACTCACCCTCTGCTCCTCCAAAAGAGAAAGGATGTCTTCCGACACTCCTCGGCCACGCAAAAAGTCGATAGGTGATGACATTACTGTATGTCCTTTCTTCCGAGCCACACTTACGTCTTGTACACGCTGACGAGGCCAAACATGAATAGCTCCACGAACGTTACAAAGTCAGAATTCTGAGAATAAAGTCAGAATTCAGACTTTAAAGTCAGAATTCTGAGAAAAAAGTCAGAATTCTGACTTTAAAGTCGGAACGAAAATAATTCTGACTTTAAAGTCAGAATTCCGAGAATAAAGTCAGAATTCTGACTTTAAAGTCAGAATTATTTTCGTTGCGACTTTAAAGTCAGAATTCTGACTTTAAAGTCAGAATTCTGAGATTAAAGTCAGAATATTGCCAACCGTATTTTTTTTTTCTTCAGTGGCCCTAATCCTCTTCCGTACCGGTGCAATGTGATATCAATTGGGGGGCATACATTATTGAGTGTGAGATTTCAGAGAGCGAGTTGGGATGGCTGCCCCTTAAACCAGGAAAAGATTAGACAGGCAGAATGTGTGTACGTGTGCTTGTGTAAAAGAGTGCGAAAAACAGAATAATACCAGCTGCTGTAAAGACTCAGGAGACAATTCAATGTTTCTTTTCTATAGGACCCCGTTTCGACTCTGTATCACTCAGAGGTATACACATTCTCATGAGTCTTGTAGTAAATCATAGAAACGTTTCAGAGGAAAACGCTAGATTTTCCATCAACATGTTACAGACATGTGCCCAAAGATTCGTGGTGACGCATTCCAAAATGGAAAGTCTGCAATCTATTTTCATAAACACGACTTTTTCTTTTGAAGCGGTGAGGGCATTGATCTTTTTTCTGCTGCTGTTTCCTCATTATAGAAATAATCGCTTATGTTAACTCATTCACTGCCAGACGTACACAAATGTATCCGCTACAGTGCCAGGGTTTATGTCATTGTGACAGAATATTGAAATTTAGTACTACATTAACAATCAATGCAGCGAACCTCAGATTCTCTTCTTTCATCATCAAAAGAGTTCATTACAAAATGATATGGGTCTGGAGTTTTATGAGCTTGAAATCAGGGCAGCTGTCCAAAATACAATTCAACACATACATATTGGTTTAAACAGTATAGCGATTGAACAACAGCTGAAGCTGGAACAAAGCGCTAACATGGAAACAAGGGAAATGTTGGCCCCGGGTGGAAAAGAAAAAACATTGCCAGAGGCCATCACCAGCGCTTTATCGGCACCCAAGCATGAAAAAAAGAAACATTCTGGAATGGCAGTCTATGTCATATTATGAATTCCCGAATAAATTCATGAATGGCAGTGAATGAGTTAAATATGAGGCAAGCCTTTTGTTCATTTTTAAAACTCGTGTTTGTTATGCAATGTCTTTTTAACTGTATGAGATACCGTTTTCGTGTTTTATGGTGTTTACTGGTTTGATAATATTAGTTTAACTACATTTGATTTATTTGTATTCCTCGTAGAGTGCTTTAGATGGAGCAATGTTTGGATGAGGACAAGTTGATACGAAGAGACGTATAAAAACTGTTTTATGTGACTTTATCCAAAAGAAGCAAACAGAGGCCAAATGAATTGAAATTAAAAGCACGACAGCACAGAAAGAAACAAGTCGGTTAATTTGAAGACATCGCTCCCATTCAAATATATTGTTGATGTCGCCATCCTCTCCCTGGTTACGGGTCCTCTTCCATCTTACACTTGCAACGCTAATAGATCCTCTCCACAATAAAAGCCAGTAAGGCGGCAGCCAGCGCCAGTCCGACCCCCAGCCTCTTCAATAGCTCTCGGTCCACACTGTAAGACCCAATCAACAAAACGGAGGAAGACACAGAAGAGGGACCTTGGACACCATATACCATCTGCTCCTGTGAAGAAAACACACAAAGAGAAAAAGTCTTTTCAGCATCTTCTTTGCCAACAAAAAGAATGTTAATTCCTCCACAAAGAAACGGAGGATCCACTAAAAGTTTTCAGTTGAAACTAAGTTGAACTGAGGGTCAGCATGACGACCTGTCGCAGTAACTCTCGCTAGATGCCACACAGGAAGGTAAATTGCATCTTAACCGGCATGCAGTCATATACAAACACACACATGCAGTGTTTGGATTTCCTTTACGTTTATTAGTCAAGTCTCTGCACAAATTTATTTTTAGTAGTGTCAATTATATTTAATTTAGTTTTAATACATGTGTTTATGTCAAGTAAATTTTAACAAGAAATTTTTGTCATTTCAGTGTTTTTTTTTTCCAAACAAGAATATCCACCTTCTGTCTGCTTCCATCTGTTGCCCCTCAGCAATGCTGTTTAATTTGAGAATAACTAACATGATAATCAACCAAATCTGATACCCCGTAGAGGAATGCGAAAAAAAGGCAGCTGTTATTTTATGAATAAATGCAGAATATAAGTGAGTGTAATTAAAGCAGGAAACGGATTAGCGGTAATGAAATTATTCCTTGGCGCCAGTCTGCTGAAATGGGAGTTGATGTTGACAATGAGCCTTGATGGGATGTGTAAAAAGATCAATGTGAAGACGGGAAGCAATACAACATTGATTTTTATACAGAGTTGCTTTGCTGTCAATTCCATCCCAATGAAGACAAACACGGTTGTTGCAACCTGTACTTGTGCGGAAAATCCTAAAGGCACACAAGGCCTTTGCACCAAAATATACGAATGTTTGGATGTTTGCACCTGATGCAGAGAAACAATACATTTATTTTCTTTTTAGTTTAAGGATGACAAGATGGCTCAGGCTCAGGCTATTGATGACAAAATAAAGAGGCATTTCTCCATGCTATGCGTCAATGTGAACTGTGGACACAGAGGAGGAGAAAATCTGTGAATATGGATTGGGATGACCTTGAGGTGATAAAATGCCTGGTGATAAAATACCACCAAGATAGATTATGCAGAGGTATATCGAACAATTGATCTGTGGCTTTCTTGAATAACCTTTCAACAAGCCACTGGGAAAAGCGTCATAAGCAATGGCTTTTTATATTTTCCAAAACGTGGATCAACAAGTTGCACTTCAACCGTCAACTCTTTCATAAAAGCCCTTTCATGCCTGTTGTCTTTTTTTACCATCGTTCGGAGTCTTTCATGTTGACACAAATTTAATGATATGATTGTCATGTACACTCAGGCGTGTGTGTGTGTGTGTTTATGGTTGTGGCGAACACATGACACGCATCATTGAATGAGATAATACAAAGCTAGCGTGCAAATGCACCAAACTGCGCGTGGGTGCGCATGTGTGTGCGTGTGCGTGTAGCTACAAAATCACATAAAAAATCTTCCCAATTTGGGAGTACATTGAATTTCTTGGCCAATCAACTGCACTTTTGACCTCTGAGAACCACCAGTTAGGCATATGTGCAGAGTGTTACAGTGGACGCCCATGTGGGCCGCATAATTCTTCCGTCGTCTCTGCTATCTACTACCACTGCTCATTCGTTCTCTCCTCTGTTGGCGCATGTAATGCCGGAGGGATACAATAACCACCAACGCCTAAGTGACCCATCTATAAGTCACTTTTCAGTAGCGGTGGACAATAGTGGTACGAGGTGCAAGTCTTGCTGACATATCCAAGTTTGGTTCGTGTTTAGCCCACTGCACCTGATGTTGAAAGTAATACTTTTCTAATGTGAGAGATGCTTCAAACACAAAGGAATGCTTTCCTAATGGACGAGCTGACGGCAGGAAACTCATTCTTGTCCTGTGCACTAAGCAGTGGTTTTAGGCAAACATTAGATTTGCTGCAATGCTCATATAAAAACAGAATGTCAGTAATGTGTGTGCCTAAAAACATTATTTGTCAATCTGCATGTTCGTATGTTAAACTGTGCTTCGTAATAATAAACAGTGACACCATCAAGATTCGCAGGAGAGTAGGTTTCCATTTATGGAAAGAAAAAAAAGAAATTCTTCACTGCACACATTTAAATTGTCAGAGAACAGCCTCTTCCTTATTACATCTAAGTAAAGGTATTTGCAAGCTGATGTTGTACGTTTTTACACCTCTTTTCCAAAAAAGCGACTTCCGCCTTAAATCCTGCTATGAAACAAACGACAGGAGCGTAATCCGTTTGACACTTTTATCTGTATGAGAAGAAAGGAGCCCGGTGGCTGGCTGAATCAAATGTGGCTCACATTGCCAAACACATGGGCGCCATGTTTTAAAAGCAGTTATCAATTGCTGTTTGAATTTTTTTTATTGGAATGATGCACTCACTCTCTCTCCATCTGATCAAGTGGGGCCACTACCGTATCTTCCAGGGTGTAAGGCGGACCTGACTTTAAGGCGCACCTTCAATGAATTAAGTTTTCCAAATATGATTCATAAATATATAAAAGTTTACGACAGTAATGGCTGCGGTTCTGCACGACTTATTCCTCAGGGGAAATGTCGGTGGCTGCTGACAGTAAGTGCGAGACCTGTTGTGGCTTAACATTACTTCACATATCAGGCACACTGGGGTATAAGGTGCAGGGTCATCTTTTGAAGAAAATCAAGACTTTAGGGTGCGTCTTATACACCGTAAAATACAGTAACTAAAAAGCAAAGAATTGGTGCTAAAAAGGGGTTGTGTTTTATTAAGCTCACTGTTAACTCATTCACTGCCATTCCCAAATTTATTCGGGAATTGAAAATGTGATGTAGAGCGCCATTCACGAATTTCTTTGGGTTTTGTTTTTTCTTGCGGAGGGGCGGGGTGCCGATAAAGCGCTGGTTAGACCTCTGGCAATGTTTTTTCTTCCTACAAGGGGGTAGAAGTGTCCTTTTTTCCATGTTAGCGCTTTGTTTCAGCTTTAGCTGTTGTTAAAGTGCTACACTGGCGCGAATGGCTGCCACTGCTCACCCTCCCAAACAAATCCTGTGACTGTAAAGTGTCCTTGAGAGTTTTGAAAGCCGCTTGGAAATTAAATGTAGTACACGATATCTTTTTTTCTGATGAAAAAAAGAGAGCCTGAGGTTTCTTACACTGCATTGAATGTTTGTATAATCCTAAAACTCAAAATCCTCTGGGTGCTGGAATTTGAGTGACAATGACAAAAACCGTGGCACTGGAGTAGACATTTTCGCACATGTCTGGCAGTGAATGAGTTCATATAATCAAGTTTGAAAAAAAGAGAGAAAGAACCACAGAAAAATAAAACAACAGACAAATGTATCATCATTCAGAATGGTGTCACACCAAAGTGTTCTACCGATACCTTGGCCCCCATCTGTCTACATAGCTGTCTCTCCAAAAGTGTCATTAAACACCGGGGTGCCAGGATAGAGACTGAACAGTGCAGGCTAATATCTATTACCAGTTGGGAGGATACGTGCAAATCTAAGTGGCCTGTGGATGCATGTCAGCACAGTGGGAGCGAAGGGAAGTGCGGTGAAAAAACTGAGAGGAAAGAGAGAACGCCTGAGGAAAAGATTGACGATTGTGTGACATTTCACCACCACGTGAACGTGCGCAGGTTTTACAGCATCATGTTGCACTCTCTGAACACAGCAGGGGGTACAGGGCACACACAATCACCCAGAAAAATCATGAAACAGATGGACTGACACAGGTAAAATACTTTGGAAGACTGAAATGGGACTTTTGTTCCCTGCTACTGCAATTCGACACCAGCTCACGAGAGAAAGAAGAAACAACAATACGTGCTGGTATGATTTCCCACATGATCCTCGCCAGCTGTCAGTGTCACTCTAGAAACAACTGAAGTTTTGTGTGAATGTGCGTAAAAAGATACTGGCTTTTAAGTTAGCCAAAATGCTAAAAGTGCGATCAAAAACACTGGGACAATTAAGACGAGCAGCAGTTCAATCGATCAATGGACACAAGGCCACAAGATAATATTTCTGAAGATGTTATTAAGTGAATCACGACATTTGTTTCTAAATGCGTAACACAATGTGCATGTTTGAATATATAGTAGTTCAGTGGTGGGCCGTCAGGGCCAGCAAGGCCTTCTCTGCTGGCCTAACATAATCAGACATCATTATCATAATTATAATAAAAGTCAATTTCATTAAAAAAGTATTTTTTTCTAAATATACAGTAAAGTCTCGTTATATCGATATTCTCGGGAGTCGGAAAAAATATCGATATAACTGGACTATCGATATATCCGATCCTGCGGCATGTAAATTTTCTCCTTGTGTTCATAGAAATAGTATCGTAATAAGCAGTACTATCGATATAACCGATATCGATATAACGAGACTTCACTGTATATATAATTATTCTACATACTGTTTTCTTGATGTTATATTATATCCATTTGGTTAGTGTTGTAGTTTTAGGTCAGAGTTTTTAATCCAATCAGAATTCAGCTAGTTTGTGTCGCCAGGCTGTATGAAATCTGACCAACGCCTTCAGAATCAACAGTGAGGGCGTCTGTGCGCTGTACATGAACGGGCACATGTAGTTGATATACAGTTGCGATAGCCAATCAGATCACGAGTTGGCACAGTAAGGCCAGCTAGAGGGCCTCGCGTTGAACATGACGTACGCGTCCTGTGATTGGATACTTACTTTACCTCAGCCCTCAGCGGACCCGGAAACTTTAGCAGAAAAACCAAGTATATCTACTCGCTTTTTTAACCCACAATGGCTGAAGGAGAGGAAAACTCGCTGTCGCATGTAGGTAAGCCTATTCTCAAGAACAAATGAAAAAGATTTGTTTACTTTTATTTTCAACAAATGTTGTTTTTCTTATATTAAACTGACATTTTGTAATTTAGCATAAAATCTTGTTAAAGATTGCATATTCTTGGTGGACTTCATAAAACTTTGTGGACAAATGATTTTAAATTTCCTTTTATTTTTAAGTGTTTGCAGTATCACGTATAGTGACAAGTTCTAATTGCTGATGCAGATTTATTGATGTGTAATTGCTCCGGAAAATAGCCTGTGTTGTAGACGATTAAGGTGATGCCACGCCCAGTACTGCGTGCGTGTGCTTTTGTAAATGATATCTCCAGCCGTTGTGTCATAAATTATGGTATTACGAGGGATATTTGTTCAAGTCGGACTAAGCAGGACTTCACTGAAGGCCTAGGTGTGAAATGCACGGACCGCCACTGTAGTAGTTGCTGAAAACACATGCAGAGCCTGAGAACAATGCAGTGGTTAATTGCGGTGTTCTTAAGTTTGGCCAAACACCACTGTGAGTAGGTGTGTCTTCAGAGAAGCAGAGCATGCTCCTCTCCCATTTTTAAATGCGGGCAATGTCATAAAGTAATCATCAGCTCTTGCCGAACTGTTTCCATATGTACTTCCTGCCGCATTGGAGTCCTTTTTTGGGGCACTACGAATTACCAGACAACACTTTTGAACAATGATCTGAGTGCAGTTCCCAATACGACCAACCCAAAGTCACCAATTTAGTTTTGTTGATCTTTTGGGCGTGGCAAAAATGATGATGGCATTATACTTGAGGTTCTGGCAGGAGCCCCCCTGCTCCACCAAATAAGAACTTTAGAGTACTTTGGTCATTCCGACCACTTCAGCATTTAGCAAGCTGGCTTTATCTACTCGGCAAAATACATCTTCCGCGAATGCAACAATTTATAGAACAGCTGGGTAGTTATTTATTAATGTAATAATTATTTATTGCGCGTTATTCAGTGACTGTAATATGTTGCAACAGAAAACAGTGTTGGTACAGTAAGTATGTGCTCAAATGTCCAATTTGTGGACATTTTAGCACATAGGTTGAGTTATGTGTCGCAACAAGTTCAATTGAGGAGTCGCATACTGCCGCAACGCCAAATGAAAGTGGCACCAGAGATGAGCTCAATTTAATTTGGTCTTTCTTCACAATTCCACCGCAAAAATACAGTTCTTCAAATATTCTGGCCAGGTCAAAAAACTTGGCAAACTGCGTTTTCGGTTGAAGTGGAGTTCGTCAGAAAGTGCTAATTTTTGATACTTTCAGCCTGTCTACGGGAATGATACATATTTTTCATGTCTTCAACAAGCTTGACAATAGGAAAGTAACTGTATTGACAGAGCCAAAGCTTTGTTTGAATTAGAATATCGTCTTTGGGGCGGCCTGGTGCGACGACTGATTAGCATGTCCCTGCCTGTGCATATTTTCTCTGGGTACTGTGGTTTCTGCCCAAATTCCAAAAACTTGCAGTGGCTGGACTGAGCACTCTTAATTGTCACGAGGTGCGATTGTGAGCACAAAATGTTTTTTGTTTTAGTTTTTTATGTCTACTGCAATTGGCTCACAATCAGCTCAGGTGTATTCCGCCTTCCATGCGAAGACAGCTTGGATAGGATCCAAAACACTCACAAAACTCGTGAGGATAATTAAGATTAGAAAAATGATGACGGGATGGATGTATTCTTGGCCAAAAAATACAAATAATAAAAAAAAAATCAACGAATGTATTTATTGATTTTGATTGAATCCAAATGGTTATTAATTTGAGTATTAGATATCAATTCTGTGTCCGCTATTTGATAGTCATATTGGATGTTCAGGACTCCAAAACAGCAAAATAATGTTGTCAACAAGTCAATTGAACACCGAATTAGTTGTTCTTTTCGCCTGGGGTCGAGAACTTACACATTCATAACTAATCAAGAGCACGTTCCTGTCAAGGCTATGCTTTCCTGAGCAAAAAGCACACTTGTATATTTGAAAAGTATCCATCTCTGGTGCAGTGAAATGCCATAAAATGGAAATTATGTAAAAATTGGGGGTAACAAATAATACAGTGAAAGCGACTACGGTGTGACCAAATTAGTTACAACTATGACAGGACCACAACATCATTGGGGTGACAAGAAATGAAATTGACCCAAGATTAGTTTATTTTTCATGCTGTAAACAAAACCCTGCACCCAAGAAAATGTGGCCTGAGATAAGTCTGCCAAATATGCAATGGATGCAGAACCTTTCTTTGGTGAGTTGTGAAGGACACCCCGGTGTAAAATCCATCTATGCCTCTCCTTTTTTGCCCTCATTAGGTTTAAGGGTAATTGGAGCCTTATATAGTTGACTGGATAAAATGCAGCAGACACTCAATTGCAGGGCATACAACTGAATTGATGCATGAAGAAGATGAAATTAACTTTATGTGATTTTGGAAAGTGGGAGGAGAGTAGAGTACCCAAAAGAAATGTAGAACATGCCAACTCCTTGCTACACAATAATCCAATAAACTATGAAGACAATGCTGTGTAACTTGTACTATTAGGATGTTATATATATTTTTGACTTCAGAAAAAAATAGAACTATTGGGCATTAACACACAAAAAAGAAAAAAACAACAGACACTAATGCGGTGTCAAAATAGGCTCCTTTGACAATGAGCACAGCCCGAAGCAAGCATACAGATGGACTGCATAAAATGTTTTACGGTCGTTTCAATGAAATACAGTGGAACCCATTTGTGTAATTGAGGCCCATACAAACACATGCTGGGCACATGACAGCCACTATAACAGGAAATATAGCAGATGCTCTAAGCACTGGGGTAAAGCATGTCGACCTGAGTTACGATTACTTTCAAGACATCCTGTTTGGAGACACTTACATATGGCTTATTGGACAAGACTTAAAGCTTGATTGTGAGTCAATTTAGAGGCACACAGTCAAGCACAATGCCAGTTCGTCTCCTACCACTCATGTTACTGCAGCTGTAGCGTTCTTTCCAAGGCAGTGCAATTGAATTTAAATAATTGTGAGTTCAAACCATTTTCCAAACAAGTGTTTGGTGATTCGTTGTTCAGGTGTTTCTTTTTAATTGTAGTTCTCGTTTCCCGTGGAGGGCCGTTATGGGTTTCGGGAAACCATATACGTGTTTAATCCGCTTTGTTCAGCGGAAAGTTCGGTGCTGTTGGACAGTCTGCGGCTGGATGGATGCATGGCTTGAGGAGCCCGCGATAAGAAGAAAGGAGCGTCAACGCAGAGAGCCGATGCGTATGTGGAACTGTCGCGGCTTGGAATTGAAGCGGATTTATGTGGGACAGGAGATGTGAGACAATCTGTTGTCGTCAATGGATGCTGCATGTTTGCTTTCAACATTTATCTTGTCGTTGACGTGCACATTCCACCATGATGTCCCTGATCCACCGGTGAAGAGACACTTTGATCCTCACCTCTTTGTTATTTAGTTTTTTTTGTTCTTTTGACCTCAAGACGGCGCTGCGAGATTGACTGCCTTTCCAGCAGCTCCTGTATTTTGTTTTTCTACTTTCATTTTGCTTTGATGCTGTGAAATTTCTCCACTGCAAGACAAATTGATGAATTACTAGTTTTAAAATCAGATGTCAAGAATAATGACTGTTACTGGGGATTGCACATTTGGACTTTAGCAAGCATGATGCAACTTGAAATGCTTGATTTGCTTTTGTGGACCACACCAAATGATCCACTTGTGATGTAGACTATCCCACTCTTAATTGCTCAGCAATAATTGCATCATTCATATTTTCTCTATCTACTTGTATCTATCAACTATCCATCCATTCACCCATCTAACCATCCTTTTTACAGGCTGAACTGCTACTTGTCTATTTGCAAGTAGCAAGTAAAATATTTATTTTGTTCTTGAACACACTCACTGTGCAAAACCTGCAAATACCCTGCCTGCTTAAGGTTTATTTCTGAGACACACAGACATAAAAAGGAATCCACATCAGCTAATGACAGAACAATTTTTCTCAGGCTCTGAGGGCTGTGTTCGGAGTTATTTTTAGTGTCTAGTGTGTCTAGCAAGAAAAGATTGTGTTCAAAGCCAGCATTTACTCAACATAGAATTTAGTTGTATTTTGGTAAGCAACACCAGCAGTGGGCCAGAACAAAGTAAAGTGGTTCAGGCAGATTTTTGCTCTTGTCATGAACAGTAGTTTACAGTACAGGTATATCTACTTTTGAGGTTATTTTGTTTGTCACATATGCAAAGGTCCGTTTGCTGACATCCATCCATTCGTCCGTCCGTCCATCCAGCCATCCAATTTTTACAGGCTGAACTGCTACTTGTCTATTTGCCGGTAGCATGTAAAAAAAAAAAGTTATATAATATATTTGTTAATATATTTGTTTTATATATATATATATATATATACACACACACAGTGGTACCTAGGTTTTCGCACAACTCACAGTTCGAACAAATCGGAGTTCGAACAAAATATTCGAGATATTCTTGCAACAATCAGATTTCGAACGCCGGTAAGACGCGTGAGTGCGTCGGCGAGGGTGGGTTGCTGAGCGGCGTAAGGGTGTATCGCTCTGTTTGTGATCAAGTGTTGTCGCTAGCGGACGTGCTGCGTTTTGCTCTTGCGTTTAATACAGGTGTACGAGTTTTAGCCCCAAATCATGCCTCCAAAGAAAGTAAATGCTGCTCCAAGTTAAAAAAGAATAGTAGTGCGTACAACTATTGCATTTAAAAAAGAAATAATAGCAAAATATGAAGGAGGTGTGCGAGTGTCTGATCTGGCGAGGGCAGGGGTGCTCACACTTTTTTCAGCAAGGGAGCTAATTTTGAAATGACCAAGTCAAAATGATCTACTCATGATATTTATTGAGAAATATAGTGACGATTATTGCAACTTATGTTGATGTATATCATATGTTGCACAACACAACACAATTATGTCAATTGTTTGCCATTACCTGAGTTCACTAACTGGCAGACGAGAGACAACTGCACTTGAAAATGTCATCGTGAAAAAGTAATCCTCTCATTCCGTTTGAAAGTGATATGTTTTTTCTTCTTTCTTGGAACAGCTCTTCCACTTTTTTATACTCTATCTTACGTTTAAGGGGATAAACCGAGCGAAAAATTAGGCTGTAAGTAACGACATCCTTGACCACCACAAAGGTAAAAAATCCTATTCATAATTCTTTTCTTTACGAATGTACGATTAGCCTGGGTTACATTTATGTTTGTTATTTGTGTCTTTGCCATTTTGCTTAACAGTTTCTGAGATATTCATTGCTTTATATGTGTTGGTCAGCATTTTAATGTGCAATTTCATGCATAAAATAATGTATAAAATACTGCTCCCCCCAACCTGAGAGGAGGGACCTAAAGCTGTGTCCGGCGCCACCATGTCTGGACATTAGGGATATATAAATAGGGCCGATACGACCAGTAAGACTTTAGTTCGCTGACGAAGCCTCTTGGATAGAAGGCGAGACGTCCGACACCTTCAAAAAAGTACAGATGACGGCTAAAGAAACCTTCTCATCGATGTACTAAAAGGTAAACATTCAGGGTGTTGGAACGGATTAAAACGATTTACATGATTTGTAATGGGAAAAATGGTTTCGGTGTTCGAACAAATCGGTTTTCGAACAGGGTTCTGGAACAGATTATGGTTGAGAACCGAGGTACCACTGTATATATATATATATCATCTCATTTTCCATACCGCTTATTCCTCATTAGGTTCGCGGGGGTTGCTAGAGCCTATCTCAGCTGTCTTCGGGCATGAGGCGGGGGACACCCTGAATTGGTTGCCAGCCAATCGCAGGGCACACAAAGACATACAACAGTCACTCTCACACTCACATCTAGGGACAAATTGGAGTGGTCAATCTGCCTGCCATGCATGTTTTTGGAGTGTGGGAGGAAACCGGAGGACCCGGAGAAAACCCACGCGGGTCTGGGGAGAACATGCAAACTCCACACAGGGAGGCCGGACCGGGACGCGGACCAATGCCCACCCGTCCCCGTGGCGTCCGAATCAGATCGTTTTGAAGTCATTTAGCACGGAGTCTCTATTCAACATTTTGAATTGATTTCGAGTTACGACCGTTTGACTTACAACCATTTTGTCGGAACGGAACTCGGTCGTAACTCGGATGTTACCTGTATATATATATATATATATATATATATATATATATATATATATATATATATATATATATATATATATATATATATATACACAGCAAAGTCTCGTTATATCGATATCGTTTATATTGATAATACTGCTTATTACGATACTATTTTCATTTCCCGTGCATATTTCTAGTCTTTTTATGTAGAATTAGTTCCGTTTAGTACGATTGGATTGGATTTGCCTTTATTAGTCTCGCAGTGGAGAAATTTACATTTCACAGCAGCAAAGTTATGAAAGGAATGAAAGTAGAAAAACAAAATATATGAGCTGCTGGAAAGGCAGCCACTCTCGCGGCGCCGTCTTGAAGTCAAAAAAACTAAATAACAAATAACATGACAACACAAAGACACAGAGTCATTCATTCCGAAGCACTTTCCGTACCCTCTTTGTTAAACAAAGCAGTTCCACATGAAAGAGGAGAGGATCAAAGCGTCTCTTCACCAGTGGATCAGGGACATCATGGTGGAATGTGCACGTCGACTACAAGCTAAATGTTGAAAGCAAACACGCAGCTGTAGCATCCATTGACGAAGAGATTGTCTCACATCTCCTGTCCCAAATAAATCCACTTTAATTCCAAGCCGCGACAGTTCCACATACGCATCGGCGCTCCTTCTTATCGCGTAATAAGCGGCACGTAAAATGAGATGAGATACATATATATATATATATAAAAATAGTGAATAAGAAGAAATGAAGCAAAGAAACACAAACACATAATCACTTTGTCTTTGATGGATGGGCCCAAAATAATCTCAAAGCCAAGCCAATATGTCATCAGTTTACATTTTGTCATTGGCTGTCATGAAAAAAGTTTTTGACAAGCCTAATTTTACCTCCTTCTCAATGGGCATTTCTTCTTTTTATGTCTTTCATACCAACTGTCAATTTGCTGCCTCGTGAAGATACCCGAGCTGTTTTCTCCCCTCTCTCCCATTCTCCGGATCTCCTTGAGAAAGTATGCTATGAAAAGACCTGGTTATTATGAGATGGCACTCATGCTACCTTTGCCGTCTCCTGATCTCACTCCATCTACCTTGCGCTCTTTCTTTCTTGCCTTCCGTTTTTCTCTCCCCGTCCCCTTCCATCATTTAATTTCATCTGAGAACGAGGACCGGTGAAGATACTTTCATTTTTTCCCCCTTTGCTGTGCTGCTGAGTGCTTTCTCTGCTATTGTGTCCAACTAAAAGACTCATTACTGTCCTTCGCCTTTCCACGGAAAACCGCTGTTTCTGTGAATGCAGGTTTGACAGACGGCTACGAGAGGCAGATCGAGAACAAAGAAGAGCTAAATTTTCAGGTGCTGTTGTTGCTCTGAAACCTTGGTTTTTCACTGGAATGGAGCAAAGACATCTCTGAATACACACCACGAAGCAACTTTCGCTGGAATAATATCCAGCTCGTAAAACATTGAAAATTATTCAAATATTTTAGTACTGCGGTCACATGGTGTTTTTTGGCAATCTGCCATCAATGAGAAGAAACATCACACGTAGTTGGTTTCACAGTGAAATGAATCAATTTATGGACTCAATCCAACAAGAGATGAGAACTTTATTCTAAATAAACTACAGTAAAGTCTCGTTATATCGATATTCAAGGGAGTCCGAAAAAATATCGATATAACCGGGACTATCGATATATCCGACCCTGTTTGCATGTAATTTTCTCAGTGCGTGCATAGAAATAGTATCGATATAACCGGGACTATCGATATATCCGATATCGATATAACGAGACTTTACTTTATATAGGAATGATAGGAATAGGAATGATAATTTTCTGTGTGTATACCAAAAGCTTTCCCGAATCCCATCTAACGAGTGTTGTGCTTTAAGGAAAATGATTACATTAAACACTGAAATGATGCAGCCAAATCATTGGTTTTATGGAAACTTGACTCCATGTCCCACATGCTTGTCAAAGCTAATCTATCCATAACTATGTACACACCATCTATTATCAATCAGTCGTTACTTGAGTCCCCTACATATCGTGTGTGTGTGTGTGTGTGTGTGTGTGCGTGCGTGTGTGTGTGTGTGTGTGTGTGTGTGTGTGTGTGTGTGTGTGTGTGTGTGTGCGTGCGTGCGTGCGCGTGCGTGTGTGTGTGTGTGTGTGTGGGCAGGGGAGGGGCGTGTCGAGGTACTGTTTATCTCTGGTTGTGAAACGGGACTGAACAATTACAATTTCAGCCACATCTTACAAGCTCAAAATGACAGGCTTTCGGAAAAAGAAAAACACAGAAGAATGAAGCGGGAGCAAGACGCATCATGACTGCGTGATTGTTTGCTTGATAATAGTACCAAGTGATTGGAAAGGCAGATCAACCTTTCAAGGTCTTTTATGTCGATCCACACCAAGTACAGCAAAGTGAGACACCTGCCATTCTGAAGGCGTAAAGAGAAAATGATTGCACACCAGCCGGCTTCCAAACAAGATGTGCATGGTGTTGAGGAAATACGACCGGATCGATGCTTGGCTATGAATTCTGAGCAGTAAAAGTGCATGTCTGTGGATGTAAATGTAAAAGCACATAGGTTTGACGCCAACAACAGATCGACGAGAGTTGATGTTGCACTGATTTCGTAGCCAGGCATTTGTACCTGAAAAACCTCAAATCTAAACTATTTTCAAAGACAACCGTGACAGTGAATGCTGCATTTGGATGAAAAGAACTCAGCATATTTTTCAATTGCACAACACAATCATCGCTCCATGATTGTTAATAAAGTATGGCAACATTATTTGTGATTCATGTTGTCATGATACTGGCATTTTCACTTGAGAAAAATGAGATAACGACAGAACTCTTTATACCATTAATGTGAGGCGTAATTGCTACAACACAAATTGTTTACAATTCACCGGCACACCCTTGGCCGCAGTTCTATGTTTACAAATATGAGTTGAAAAAAAAGTCATGTGGTCATCGCACAAATGTGCATAGCCTCTTCTGACCGGGGATGTGGCTGTGTTCAGTATTTAAAACCAAACTCAAGTTTAAATCTGAGAAACAGAGAAACCATAGATTTGTATTTAAATACATCACACGTGTCTGAAAATCGCTAAAATCTGCAAAGATGGAGAACTCCCCTCTTTCATCTGGTACTGCTTCGTTTAACAAAGAGGGGACAGAAAGTGCTTAAGAATGAATGACTCTCTGTGTCTTTGTGTTATGTTATTTGTTATGTAGTTTTTTTGTTCCTTTGACTTAAAGACAGTGCCACAAGAGTGGCTGCCTTTCCAGCAGCTCATGTATTTTGTTTTTCTACTTTCATTGCTTTCATAACTTTGCTGCTGTGAAATGTAAATTTCTCCACTGCGAGACTAATAAAGGCAAATCCAATCCAATCATACTAAACGGAACTAAGTATACATAAAAAGTCGATATAACGAGACTTTACAGTAAAGTCTCGTTATATCGATATCGGTTATATCGATAGTACCGCTTATTACGATACTATTTTCATTTCCCTTGCACATTTCTAGTCTTTTTATGTATAATTAGTACTGTTTAGTACGATACCCGGTTATTACGATAATCCGGTTATTACGGTGCTCCTTTTCATCCCCCGCCGGCCATTTTTGTTGTTTATATCGATATATCCGTCGCGCCATTGGTCAACTTGGTCACGTGTCTTGTTACGTGAGCCGCCATCGGTCGCGCCATTGGTCGACTTGGTCACATGAGCCGCCATCGGTCGCGCTATTGGTCGACTTGGCCGTGTGACTTTGTCACGTGACACGCCATCGGTCGCGCCATTGGTCAACTTGGTCACGTGTCTTGGTTACGTGTCACGCCATCAGTCGCGCCATTGGTCGACTTGGTCAGGTGACTTGGTTACGTGCCCAGCACCCGTGTAGCAGAGCCATTTTCATTTTCAGACGCTAGCTCGTGTGTAGCAGACGAGATTGAAGTGTTTGTGTTAAAAGGTAAAAATGGGAAGCAGAAGAAGATTGATGACTTTTTTAAATTGTATACATAATACAGTAAGATGTAAGCGTTGCAGTTTCCCTGTTGTGTTATGTACATGCCCACTGTACTGTATATGAATGCAATCGTTTTTTGCAACAATGTTTCTTGTTTTGTCTGCTGAAGCGCATTGATTTTGAAAATTATTAACATTCCATACTGTGTATTAAAGGACAGCCGATGTCACTTTTTATTCAAATGCAAATAAAAATGACTTCACGCCAAGACGTCTTGCATTGCTTGTGAATCCAAACAATGGCTTCAGATTCGGATAATATGCTTTCTTGTTACACATCCAGTTATGAATATGTTTCAAATACACTGTAGTTCTGAAGATTAAAGCATACATGTTTACAATCATTAAAGAATTATATGTGCCATTTTGAGGCAACATTGGGGGAACATCTCTCACCCAAAAAAAAAGGGAGCTAATGGCCAGCTCCGTTTCTTATATGGCGCTTGGCTGCCCTCTTTTGGCGGCTTTTGTTTAATGCAGTTCGGCGCAGGATCGGATATATCGATAGTCCCGGTTATATCGATATTTTTTCGGACTCCCTTGAATATCGATATAACGAGACTTTACTGTATATATATATATATATATATATATATATATATATATATATATATATATATATATATATATATATATATAACAGCCGAGTTACGACCGGGTTCCGTTCCGACAAAATGGTTGTAAGTCAAACGGTCGTAACTCGAAATCAATTCAAAATGTTGAATAGAGACTCCGTGCTAAATGACTTGAAAACGATCTGATTCGGACAGAATAAAGGCAAATCCAATCCAATCCAACTACAGTAAAGTCTCGTTATATCGATATTCAAGGGAGTCCGAAAAAAATATCGATATAACCGGGACTATCGATATTAAACAAAAGCCGCCAAAAGAGGGCAGCCAAGCGCCATATAAGAAACGGAGCTGGCCATTAGCTCCCCTTTTTTTTTGGGTAAGAGATGATCCCCCAATGTTGCCTCAAAATGGCACATATAATTCTTTAATGATTGTAAACATGTATGCTTTAATCATTAGAACTACAGTGTATTTGAAACATATTCATAACTGGATGTGTAACAAGAAAGCATATTATCCGAATCTGAAGCCATTGTTTGGATTCACAAGCAATGCAAGACGTCTTGGCGTTAAGTCATTTTTATTTGCATTTGAATAAAAAGTGACATCGGCTGTCCTTTAATACACAGTATGGAATGTTAATAATTTTCAAAATCATCGCGCTTCAGCAGACAAAACAAGAAACATTGTTGCAAAAAACGATTGCATTCATATACAGTACAGTGGGCATGTACATAACACAACAGGGAAACTGCAACTCTTACATCTTACTGTATTATGTATACAATTTAAAAAAGTCATCAATCTTCTTCTGCTTCCCATTTTTACCTTTTAACACAAACACTTCAATCTCGTCTGCTACACACGAGCTAGCGTCTGAAAATGAAAATGGCTCTGCTACACGGGTGCTGGGCACGTAACCAAGTCACCTGACCAAGTCGACCAATGGCGCGACTGATGGCGTGACACGTAACCAAGACACGTGACCAAGTTGACCAATGGCGCGACCGATGGCGTGTCACGTGACAAAGTCACACGGCCAAGTCGACCAATAGCGCGACCGATGGCGGCTCATGTGACCAAGTCGACCAATGGCGCGACCGATGGCGGCTCACGTAACAAGACACGTGACCAAGTTGACCAATGGCGCGACGGATATATCGATATAAACAACAAAAATGGCCGGCGGGGGATGAAAAGGAGCACCGTAATAACCGGATTATCATAATAACCGGGTATCGTACTAAACGGTACTAATTATACATAAAAAGACTAGAAATGTGCAAGGGAAATGAAAATAGTATCGTAATAAGCGGTACTATCGCTATAACCGATATCGATATAACGAGACTTTACTGTATTTCATTGTGAATTGTGGAAGATATCACATGATACTGTTTTTAGCCTTTCTTTTTGTCATATTTTTAGGCTTGGATATAATGATGCAGAATGATGGTGCATAGGCCATAAGTTGCCCATTTATTGCAACTCATGGACAAAAATAGCATATGCTAAATTGCTAAATAAATTCAAATATGGCGTGTATTCAAAGGGGGTATGTGTAGGTGAAATTAATAAGGGCGGGATGTGTGTGTGTACTGTATGTGGTAAATGATTTTAAGAGGTAACTGAACGGTCTTTACCACTGAAGTTTTCATTGCAGAGTGACATGTCAGTAGCCTTAATGCGAATCCCTTCGCTCTGTTCCCTGTTTCATTCTGCCATCAATTTCTCTCTCACTTTCTTTCGCGAGTTGTCTTCCCTTGATCGCTGCGACCCCTTTGCCTCTGTTCTCTGCCTTCCTTCCCGGGCTGTCTGGCAGTAAAGGTTGATGGAGTGTGAAATTAGAAAGTGGATCATATTCTGCTCTGTGGCTGAATGTCCTGAGCTATGAGCTACAGCTAGTCACAGTGAAAAATAACATGCACTGAAACAGATACATTAACATGGCGTTTGTGCAAGTTCACACATGTGTGTCAGTCAGCCAGCATGCGTGTTCGCGTCGGTTTATCTAGTCATCACTTATCTTAGATGACTTACCACTGACACATCGGCTTTTTCTGAGCGGAGGATGCGGATATGTGTACACAACTTTTATTTTTATTTTTTTACTTCACTGTTGTGGCTGCTTGAACCACCTGAATTTATGATCCCATCAGGATCTATAAAGTGACAGAAGCTGTAGCGAGCTCTTCATTATTCACAATTTAATTGAAGCTAAAATTCAAAGCTGAACACAATATCCAAACATGGAAAAAGAAGTACTTGATATTTGTGGTGAACAAATAACTAAGAGTAAAAATAAATGCACATCTCAGCTTTGATTGCTGAAGAAGAAAAATGTCAACTAACATTGAAAGTATGTATTTATTGTGTGCGCATGAATGTGTTCACCTTCATCAAGCCAGACACTTCTCCTTTTTCAAGTGGAGCAGCAATGGATGGAGTGAAAGGTTTTATGTCTTCCACTGGTCGTGCTTTCAGGAAGTGTTTTCCTGCCTCATAGATGTCTACTTCAATCATTTTCCCCTTGAACTCGAACCTCTTGGGAACCAGTACCTGTAAAACACATATTGTAATCAATCGATCAATGGTGATCATTTTAAAAAGCAATTGTTGACACGTCTCTACTTCTGACTTGGAGGAAATATTTTATGACATATAAACTTCTTCTTTTCCTTTCGGCCTTTCCCTTCAAGGGGTCACCACAGCGAATCAGTAACCTCCATCTTCAGAGATATGATACGCATATTTGTTTTGGCCAAGCTTTTACGTCGGATGCCCTTCCTGACACAACCCTCTGTATTTATCTGGGCTTGGGCCCGGCTCAAGAAGACTTATGTCCCTTTGTGGCTACAGAACAAGCAACTCGCTCAGTAAAAGGCTCCCAAAGACAAAATGGTCATCAGCACAGCAACATTTTTTGTAATCAGAAAATACGTTACTTACACCAAAACCACAAGTTGCTGACTAAAAAGCAGCAATTGTCGATTTATTTATGTATTTCTTTAGTTTAGTTTATTAATCTTTATTTATTTATTTGTTTAAATCTATTAATTGAATTTTATTTATTTAACTTCATTTATTTAACTTTATTTATTTAACTTTATTTATTTAATATATTTGTGGTATGGGAAGTATACTGCCATCAGGTGACTGAGACCTCAAAACCGTTTTGATGGAAGTATGGATTAAAAAAAAAAGTAAACCGATGTAAAAGATTGGCCAAACAAACATGCGGATCAAACCTTTGAAGATGGAAGACACTGATTCGCTGTGGTGAACCCTTGAAAGCAAAAGCCGAAAGGAAAAGTAGACTGCCTTTCACAAATTTATTCGTGAATTGAAAATATGACGTGGAATAACATTAACAAATTTGTTTCGTTTTTCTTGCGGGCGTGCCGATAAAGCGCTGGTCAGACCTCTAGCAATGTTTTTCCCTCGAACGAGGGGGCACCATTTGCCTTTTGTACAGCCGCCCCCACTTGCACCTCACATTGCTCCAAATCCATATAACTTAGGAATTAATTCTTTATTTCTGATGAAAGAAGAGAGTCTAAGGTTTCTTAGGCTGCATTGAATGTTTATGTCGATGTAAAAGTCAATATTTTAGTGAAAATGACAAAAACCTTGGCACTGCTGTGGACACATTTTTGCACGTCTGCCAGTGAATGAGTTAAAATGGAGTGTTTCAGCATTTTCAATACTGCGTTAATCTTGTACTCACTCTTATTTCACCCAATACTTAAAGCTCGACATAGCAGAGCAGAAGAAGTGAAATGATGAAGTTGAAATTCTATAGCTGTGGCGGTGCATTTATGCCCGTCTCAGTGCTTATTTGTCTGTCTTTATCCAGTGGATGGAATATGATCGGCAGGGAAAATGAGGCCGTGCCGTCTACCTGCCAGCGCCACACCTGCATAATCATCACACGTGCTGCTCACCACAGAGTGTGTGTGTGTGTGTGTGTGTGTGTGTGTGTGTGTGTGTGTGTGTGTGTGTGTGTGTGTTGGGGGAGAAGGAAGTGGTTAAGCAGGCAGAAAACTGAGAGGTTAGAAAAAGTGGAGGTGGAAGAGGTAGGCGGCATTGTGCATATTGCTGACAATCCTTTGAGGACCATTAAAGGGAGAGTCAATGATGAGAGAGCTTGTCCTATGTGACTGGAAACCCCCACTGTTACACTCCCACATAACCCCTCCTTCACCCAACTCGCATATGCAGGTGGGGCAGCTGCCTAGTTTTATTGTCAGGTTACATTGAGATCGAGTGATTTGTTCACACTCACTTGTCGACCTTCCCTTCATCAACCTAGCAAGCTGCTTTCCGCATCCATTTCAGTGCCTCCACAGTTCCTCTCAGCTGACCCTTGGCCTCGCATTACTTGCTCCCCCAATTTATTTCATGATCCAAGTGACAGATTTGGTCATTCCGACGGAACTTCTTCTTACTTTGACTAGCAAATGTACAATGTAACACACAAACAAGTATTGGATTGGATTGGATTGGATTTGCCTTTATGAGTCTCGCAGTGGAGACATTTACATTTCACAGCAACAAAGTGATGAAAGGAATGAATGAAGTATCGTTACTCACTGCACATGCCACAAAGTTCTGAGGTTTGTGGCTCGAATTTGGGTTCCGGCTTTCCTGTGTGTGAACTTTGCATGCTCCCTATGCTTGCAATGATTTTCTTCCACTTTCTCCCACAATGGAAAAAATACACGTTACATCTGCATGCTCTAAATTGTCCATAGGTGTGAATGAGTTTCAATGCTTGTTTGTCTTTCAGTGGCCGGCGAGTGGTTGGCGACCAGTGTAGGGTATGTTGTATTCTGCTTCTTGTGTCGAGTAAGTTTTTGTTCTTTTGACTTCAAGATGGTGCCGTGAGAATGGCTGCCTTTCCAGCAGCTCCTGTATTTTGTCTGTCTGTCTGTCTGTCTGTCTGTCTGTCTGTCTGTCTGTCTGTCTATCTATCTATCTATCTATCTATCTATCTATCTATCTATCTATCTATCTATCTATCTATCTATCTATCCATCCATATACATATACACACACACACACACACACACACACACACACACACACACACACACACACACACACACACACACACACACACATATATATATATATATATATATATATATATATATATATATATATACATATATATATATATATATATATATATACATACATACATACATATATACATATATACATATACACATACATACATATATATATAATATACATTCAATTTCTAAGGGCCTTTCAAAACTCTCAAGGACACTTTACATTTTATATATATACAGGTAACATCTGATTTACGACCGGTGCAAGTTACGACCACCCATACTTACGACCACCATACCTTTTTTTAATTCTACGGTTGCCACCGCTACAGCCTGTAACACTGTTGAACTCTGAAGCGTGTTTGCGATGCATTTGGTAGAATAAAAGACTAGAAATTGTCGAAATTTAGATCTGTCACGTTCTGAACGAGGAACAGAGCAGCCGACTCGTCTGAGCAAAATTGAATTGTAAGCGACAGAAACAGAAGTCCGTGCAGGAAGATTTATTAAGGGACAACACAAAGTGCTGGTCCCAAAAAAGAGGACCAGCGGAATAATCAAATATAAAGAATACCAAAAACGACGAGTTGGGCGGCAATGGCAAAGCCGACACAGATACTATATGCCAATGGCGCAAAGCAACTGGCACACGGTGGTGCAGAGAAGGAGCAATCCTGAAAGGATTACGGGATGGTGGGGAGGCTCGGACCGAGCACTGATGATATAGTAAGTCCAGGGTAATACAAAGTACAAATACAAGTTGACAGCGTCCCGTTTTAGCCTCCTGATGAAGGAATTGACAGCCTTGGAAGCGGGAAGGCGTCCCCGGTGAGTCCGTTAGCAAGGAGAGCAAATTTGGACAGCTCACATGCGTGGGAAGCCATGCGTTTTAGGGTTAGCAGAAAGCGTGTGCGCCGACACAGTAATAAAGATCGATAATATGAAATATAAAATGATAGAAATGACACTAAAAGTTATAAGACTTATCAATGAACTGTCAATATTTTGGTATATAATAGTATTTAATCGAAAACGTTGCTTAAGAACAACAGATTGACATCATATAATATCTTGTCGTATAAATCTTGCGTGGGCCATTTTGAATGCATTTCGATTTACGACCGTTTTGTCGGAACGGAACCCGGTCGTAACTCGGATGTTACCTGTATATATCTATTTTTTTTAATGAAGAATAAAAAAAAATATATGTATACAGGTATATATTATTATACAAATTAAGAACTACAGTATGCACCTACTCTGGCGTGCTAGTCATATCACATACAGAATTAAAATGAGCCGCAATCTCCAATGCAAGATTTTTGGTACATCGATATGCAGACTCAGCAGGCTGGTCTTGCTGTCACTTCTGGTGTTGGGTATCAGGTGGTGTTATTTTATTTTTAATCATGACAAACCTATTTGTATGTTTATGTGTGCCTTAAGGCATTAGCCTCGTGAGTGTTATCAAGAGCTCTGACTCCAGCTCTGGTCGACAATGTAACCCTCCTTTGGTCTTCGGTTCAAAACGATCTGATACTGGGTTAAAAATGACCAAAAAACACCCTAAATAATATTTTTTAACTTGAAATGTTATTACTTTTCCTAGATTACCCACAACTATAGAAAATGGAAATTTTGTTTTTATTCCAATATCCTTCATTTTCAGGACCCTCATTGTACTTATATTTTACCTGTTTATCACACCAGCAATAGAAAAATAATCTTGAGATGACAAATCTGAAGGCTTTTCTCAAATATGGAGACAGCTGCAAAAAGAGGGATGAAACCGACCTGCAGGCCTAATTAGGGCTACGAATCTTAACAGGTGATCTTGAGATTGATCAACCCTACCTGATACATCAACATAAGACCAAGATAAGGGTGTTACTGGAGAAGCTAGGAAAGACATTAGTTCAGTGGTTCTTAATCTTGTTAGAGGCACCGAACTCCACCAGTTTCTTATGCTCATTCACCGAACCCTTCTTCCAATGACTGTGCCTACTACCTTAATGTCTTTCAAGCCCTTTGATCTCCTTGATGTGCATCTCAGCCTGACGCATTTCCCACGCATGAAAATGGGTATAAAAGTAGCCGACGCGGGACAGAGAGAATCAGAATCATCTCGGACTCAGACCCAGACAGACGCTCAGCTCGCAGAGACCCGCTCAGCATCGGACGGAGTTTCACAGCACGGCTTGCTCGACTCCACGCCACGATCAAGCTCTGGGACACATCACATCTGCGTGTCACTTACCTGGGAGATCTGATAACGAACCTACTTACGATTAAAGAGAAACATCAAACTCTTTATACTTACATACAGCGCTACATCTGCAATTATTTCAATGGGTTAACTTTTTTTCCATGTTTGTCTTGCAATGTAAAGTTCTGTATTGTCCTAAATTGCTCATTGGAGGGAAAAAAAGAATGTTTAGTCATTGAAACGCAAAAAAAAAAAAAAACATCAAAAAATCATTTTCGCACATTTTTTCTCAATTTCTAAAGATGTACAAATAAAAGTGAGGAGGGAGAACTATATCACATATTGTGCTGAAAGACAAGTGGTTTGTGTTTAAAAAATTCAATTTAGCTACTTATATGGGGGGGTTTCTGAAGGTGGGTCATTTTGACCCAAAGGGCACGGGGTGTGTACAGAAAATGAGGACAACAGGAGGGTTAAAGCAACACTCGGCTAGTTTACAAAGCACCTAAAAGTACATTGGTGTCAGTAGCCCTCCATTTTTAGCCCCAAGACTTGAGCATTCGTGTAGCTAAAGCTCACTCATAAGTTAACAACACAAGGGACAAAAGAAAAAAAAAGACCAAGGAACTCAAAATCTCACATGCTGCCATTTTAAGTCATAATTCTTATATAGAGAATGGAGGAATTCAATTATTATTATTTATAATTGTAAGAATGCATTTGAAATACATACAAATCAAAGTACATTGTAATTGATTTTGACAAGGCTCTCAGAACAACAGGAAACCGTTTTTCTTGAAGATTCAATGCATATACAGTAAAGTCTTGTTATATCGATATTCAAGGGAGTCCGAAAAAATATCGATATAACCGGGACTATCGATGTATCCGACCCTGTTTGCATGTAATTTTCTCCGTGCGTGCATAGAAATAGCATCGATATAACCGGGACTATCGATATATCCGATATCGATATAACGAGACTTTACTGTATATGACACATGTGCCCACATGAGCACTCATGAACCTGTGTTAAGTGTGCAATTGTGCAACACATGCATGGAGCGAATGAAACGTGCAACCTGAGTTCACAGCGTGCAATACAGTAGGGGCTGAGGGAGGAGGAGCAGTGCGGAGGGAGCAAAGAAGGAGAGGGGGAAAAAATATTGCCAACCGCTGCCCTCCCTGGTAATAAAAAGCACAACTTCAAACATGTTTCTGATGAGAGTTAAAGCGTGGAGGAAATTGATTTATTTGAAGATGTTTTAAAGTTAATTTTTCGCAGGTTCAGAGAGGTTCTTTGAAGCCACGTTCACTGAACAGCTGTGTGTGTTGGTTGGAATGTTCATGTCTTTAGGGCTAATGTTCATACATTTGAAGGAAGAAATAAAGTCATTGCTGCCAAATGCTCATCTGACCACCGTAGGCTGTGGGTGCACATTTAAGAGAGTGTGTGATATTCCAGCTAACCTACTTTATTTGGTAGATCGAGAGCTTAAGCTGCAAGTAGTGGCACCTTCCTGTGAAAACTCATGTGACACGCAGAGCAAAATCCCTCGTGATCTTTTTCAGGGTGAAGAACAAATTAACAACATCAATAAAATAAAAGCAATGAAGAAAATAAATACTTATGACTTATAACTCTCTCACTTTACAGTGCAGTCACTATTAAACCGACGTCTCCGGACAAGTTGTGTCCATAATTTGTAAAATGTCTTAAAATGTCTTCAAAATCCAGCGAGAATAACAGCAAGAATTTATCAGGGAGAGACTGGCACCCTGGACAGAAGGTGTTAATATTGTTGCATACGGGACCAAGTAAGCTACTGGCAAAGTGGCAGGGCCCATACGCTGTGACTCGGAGAATAGGACCTGTCACATATGACATTCTCTGCCCTGACAAACAAAAGAAAAATGTTATTGCTGATTATTTGACAAGAATGTCTGAACTCTGAGGAGAGGGTGTGAATGATGTCATGATGCCAAAAGAAATGTTAAAAAATTTTGTGTTTTCTGGATTTTGGATGGGAGAAAGGTGCGCATTTCTCCCCATCCAAAACAGTAGAGTTGGGCGACCACTAAATTGACTCTGAGAAGGTGATTGCCACCACCTGGGAATGGCCAATTGCTGCTGGGACCTGATTGGCCAGAAGCTCAGGTGAAGCACCTATAAAACCAGACTGAGCCAGTCACTTCGGGGAGGAAGAAGAGGGAGAAAGGACAGCCTGGAGAGCAGTGTTACCTGTGGTCAGCCAAAAAACTGATATCCACCGCGACTTCAAATAAAGAAAACTCACAATACCCTTCCTGCATCTGGCTGAGTGAACTTTTATCATCTTTCCACCTGCTTGCTGTCTCGCCGCACAACATTCATATTCATAACTGGATGAGTAACAAAAAAGCATATTCTCTGAATCTGAAGCCATTGTTTTGATTCTCGAGCAAGGCAAGACGTCTTGCCGTGACACCACAAACATGGGGGCGGGACCTTATGAAACTGGCCACTTCCGCTTTCAAATTGAAGTACTTTTTAGACACTTCAAGTCATTTTTATTGGTGTTTTGCATTTGACTAAAAATATTATACTGCATGTTTTGGGTATTTTATATGCTATAAAATGTTTTTCTGATGTCAGTTAGGAAACAAAAAAGTGACGTTGGTTGTCCTTTAAGTGAAGTGTTTTGCAACACTAAAGATATTCCACAAAGCTTGATCAAGCTTACTTATGGTAGCTTGATCAAGAATAATAAGTGTACATTTTCAATATATACTGTATATATTTTATTGTTAAATGTCTTACCTGCTCATAAAACTTGTTGTGAGCCACATAATATTGGGAATCAAAGGACTCTTCAGTCACCAACACATGTTGTCTCTCCCCAACCTACACACAGACATAAAAGGTACATGTTGTATTTCCTGCATTTTCCAAAAAAGAAACATCAATCATACGGAATAAAAATAAAGACAAGATTACAGGGTACAATTGCTCATCTTGTCTTCTTTTTTTATCTATTCCTAGTCTTTCAAGCCATTGGTTTGACTGACTTGACATCAATATATTGGCAATTGTGTTTTGGCCAAACATTTTACACACTCTAACTTCACTTTAACCCACACAAAATAACTTACACCGTATGTGTGTGCTCATCATAATGTCAATTCATTCAAAGTTTCACTCTTCAGTCTTCATTGCACCACAACCTTAATTACAACCTCAAGGCTCCTTCAGTTTTGGTGGCTTGCTTCAGAATATTCGGCAGTATTCATTCCCAGCACTTAGAAATTGGTTTAAAAACATGGATGAAAGGAGAATGGGAAAAAGCAAGGCTGCAAATGAAATACAGAAAAAGCCCATTCAGGATAACAGCAAATCAAGGCAAAGTAGCAAGGCCGCTTCGCTTTGCGATGCACAATTCTTTCGACTGAGCCATTCATTGCGCTTTAAAGAGTCAAGAAATACAATCATGGTGTCAGATTGGTGCAAAAGCACATAGAAGCTGTGCAAAATATAAAAACCATTTGACAACAATTCAAACAAACAAACAAACAAACAAACAAACACACACAAACGCACAGGCACACACACACACACACACGCACGCACGCACGCACACACACACACACACACACACACACACACACACACACACACATACATACATACATACATACATACATACATACATACATACATACATACATACATACATACATACATACATACATACACAGATTACAAAGCGTAAACCATACAACTACTACGGCACTCTAAAGATGGCTTTCTCAAAGAAAATGCATGTTTTGAGGATAAAGTTAAGTTCCTGTCACATCTACTATAGTTAGGTAACTCACGACACTGCATCAATTTGTCTTCTTTTTTCTTCTTTAAGAGCCCAGATGGCTAAAGGCTCTCTTATAAAGCTCATACGGCCAACAACAGATGTTTTCCACTTGGGTTTGCCGTGTGTGGATGAGGAGGAACAAATTGGAGACAGTTCATGAATGACTGTAAGCCTGAAAATGAATTGAAAGAACGAATAAAACATGCTCGTGTTATGTCCCTTTCCATTGTATTGGTTGTAGTTACCGGTAGTTCCAACCCGCGTGGTTGTTTTTCCATTAATTTATTCGGCCTTATTTACTTAGCCTCTGAAACGCCGGCCCAGCAGGGCCACCAAATGAAGGTGTTTCTGAAGCCATGTGGCAAGGAACACCACTACACACATGATTCACTGGTTTTAGATAAAAAAGAGAAAGCGCACGTAAAGAGTATGAGCTGTGCCCGTTCACTTCTCCATTTCTTGCTTTCATGCTATAAGTGACTGAAAACAACTGCAAACAAGAACTGTACCTGTCATTTATTCAAGCGAGGTTGCAATTGCCTCATTTGTCACTCACATTAATTTGATAACAATACAGTCATGTGGTCATTTTTTTGCCTTTCTCAATTGTGCTCCAGATGTTCACAATGGTGCCTGAGACACTCCTAGATGGAGCATGTGAAACTGCCAGGAAATACAATTTTTGCTGTTCACATGACCAGAGAGGACAAAGTGAGCTTTGTCTGAGAACCACAAGTCAACAAAATCCCAGTTGACATAAAAAAAAAATCACAAGGCCTACGAGAAACTACTTCGCTTTATCCCTTCTATTTAATCAGCTTTTTTTAAGGTTTTGGTCCATGAACAAAAAGTGATTCCGGGAAAATGTCGAGCACCAAGTTGTGCTTCTGAAAACGTTCCTTAGTGGCTGAGTCCCTGACAGCATCACGCTTGTTGGAACCCTCCCACTCAAACATCATCAAGTTTGAAAAGTCCTGTGACCACATCTCCAAAAATGTCAGAATAAAAAGCTGTTAAAGGTGTTGTCCCCACCTTTAGGGAAATCGGACAGATGAGATAAATAACATTATGAGCCACAATATTATCACCCATAGAATGGGTTGCAATCATTTTGTACAAACAATTTGAAGTCTCTCACTTTTTTATCCATCCATCCATCCATCCATCCATCCATCCATCCATCCATCCATCCATCCATCCATCCATCCATCCATCCATCCATCCATCCATCCATCCACACATCCATCTTAATGGAGATATGTGTAAAATGCAGACTGGGAATCATTCTGGGACTGGATCTGGCAGATGAAACAACTTCAATGCAAGATATAGTCAAAAGGACTAACCACCAAGACCACCCCCCACTCCAACAGTCTTTGAAAGATTAAGATATGGTTTCACTCGATTTCCACCCAAATATATTACACATCCATTTTTGTGTGTGCTTTTACGGTTGGATCTTCATATGTTGCCAAAGCCTGACCTGACGGAAAAGTGCATATGGTCTTGCCACTCAAAGACTCACCATAAAAACACAAACATTTTGGTCAGCCCTGCACACATCAAACCAGTGGTCTCAAACTCCGGTCCTTGAGGGCTGTAGTCTTACATGTTTTCCAAGTCTCCCTGTTGCAACGCACCAGGCTGTGTTGCAACAGGGAGACTTGGAAAACCTGTAAGACTACAGCCCTCGAGGACCGCAGTTTGAGACCACTGCAACTAAGCACCAGATAAAAGTAGGGTATGACATGCCCTGCAGTTGTATTTTGACACTGTTCGTAACGAGCTGTATTCTTAAAAACTGAGTTGATTGATCACTTTCCAAGCAATCTGTCTTCATAAGGCCTTAGAAGTAAGGCGGTGAAAAAAATGCATTTCCGCACACATCTGCTTCCTTCTTCCTACTTTCCCGTTTGAGTCTTGAGGCACAAGTCCTTCAATCTCTGGGCTGCCTGTAACCTTACAATGTGTGTTCCAACACAGCCACCACCTGCACTAGTATGGTGACAAGTTCCAAAAGCCTAAATACACCACACACTTTACAGATACCAAACCCTTTGAACAGGATTAACGTAGGGCAAACCTTTGGATTTTTGCTCCTTTGAATTGAAGGGAGACTTTTTTTTGTGAACTTCACATTTGGTGCTTGTGAGACAAAGTACTTTGTTTTCTGATTTCAACATCTGAAGAAGCCTTGTCGGCTTAAGTGCATATCAGAATCAGAATCAGAATACCTTTATTCGTCCCGCAATGGGGAAATTTGCAGTCCACAGCAGCAATTGAAGAGGGATGGGGTTGGGGTGGGAGTGAAAGGATAGAAAACAAGATATTCTAAGCATAACAAAATAAAAATGTCAACTGTATACTGTGCAAATGTAGATGTGCAAAAACCGTTCTATAAACAAGACTGTACATAGTGTATTGTCTTAATACACATAATACGGTAAGAATAAGGCTTGTTATTTATGTTTTAAATAGCCCAGATGAGCGGTGGCCAGTCTGAGACTTCGTTTTTAACCCATCGATGTCCTGCTGAGATTGAAAGATATATTTCGGTTGAGACTGTGATGCCCACGATGCGTGTGAGTGTGCATCGGCCTGCCTTAATGATATCCAATCCCCACCTAAATAAGCATCAAGCAGGAATGATCTTGGCTTCGTGTATGTGCGAATAGGATTAGCATGCATGGGCAGATCCCTGCATTGGCAATGAAATGTATGGAAATATGTTTGCAGCAAATCAAAAGTTGGTGAGCTTCCCGTGTCAATTACGCAGTGACTGCTGTGCCTGTGTGCAAAATAATTTAAGCTTGTCTCTGCTAGTGCGCTTCCTGCAAAAGACTGCCGATGTTTGGATTCATGTTTACTCAATCAGTTGACTTGCAGGCCACCAAACAGCATGTCTATGCACAGGGAGTTTTAATTTGCATCAACCTCCAGAAGATGACATCCCGCGGTGCATAGCAGATCCGCAACAGATTTATGGGATCATGAGTTTAATTGCTAATTAATCCACATCATAACATGGGTAATGACAGCACCGTGGCTTTGAATTTGTAATCAATACTTTTTTTTTATTAATTTATTTTTTTATCTGTATCATAAATAAGGGAGCAGGTCACTCAAACAGCACCACCTTGTTGGCATTTTAAGCAATGTTAACAGAATAACTACAAACCATACTGAATAGCAGTAGGACTGCTGCAATCTGCTGCTGCAAAAATTTAGGCTGGAGTAAGGTGTGGAAGCAATGCCATTGCATACAAACAATGCAATGCTTCTGAACAAAGTCTATATAGGACTGGGTATTGATATTAATTTCCTAAATCGATTCAATTTCGCTCTATTTCAACTTGATTCGATACACTCCAATGGCGCTCCAAGGATTATTGAGTGTTTCGCAGGCCACTTGTGCGCATTTGCAATAAATAAATAAGTTGGAAATACTACTACTACTACTACTACTACTACTACTAATAATAATAATAATAATAATAAGAAGAAGAAGAAGAAGAAGAAGAAGAAGAAGAAGAAGAAGAAGAAGAAGAATCGATGGAGTGGATTTGCATGTGTATCAATTGATTTTGATAAATGAAATAATATACAATATATACAAAATATACATTGGATTTTTATTTTTTTTTATTTTTGTAGCGAATTTATATATTTTTTCAAATATTACACTGCCCTCTTATCTTAGTTTTTATAATCATCTGTTGTTTGCTGGAGACATTTTCTAAAAAGGTTCTGCACCTCCACCAATGCATAATTCTGTCTGACTGATCCACATATTTTTATTTCTTCACTCATCATCTACTCCTTGTCTCTCCTATGCACACTTTCAGCCGACTGTGTAACAAAGTCTCACAAGCCCGGTGAAAACAGTGTGGAATGTGATTGGCCTTCCTGTCCAACCAATGCTAATTTATTACATACGTAAAAATCAACACCCCTGACCATAAATCTGCGGCTTCGATCAAAGGCAGCCCTGCATGTCGCCTCTCAGGCTGAGTTGAACTGTCATTGTGAAGGGTCAAAATACAGACCCGCTTTTAGTGATCCGAACACAGAAGAGAGAAACATTTGTATTTGAATATGTGGAATTATGAATGCTATATACAGTAAAGTCTCGTTATATCGATATCGGATATATCGATAGTCCCGGTTATATCGATACTATTTCTATGCACGCACGGAGAAAATTACATACAAACAGGGTCGGACATATCGATAGTCCCGGTTATATCGATATTTTTTCGGACTCCCTTGAATATCGATATAACGAGACTTTACTGTATATATATATATATATATATATATATATATATATATATATATATATATATATATATATATATATATATATATATATAGTGATACCTCGGTTCTCGACCATAATTCGTTCCAGGACCCTGTTCGAAAAGCGATTTTTTCGAACACGGAAACCATCTCTTTGTTCCTGTCACTTGCGAGTTGGCAGCGGAGGGGGGGGGGCTCTCCCGGCCGTTCTCCACCTGCTGTCAATTCTCGAATTGCGGACACGGGGCATTTATACGGTTCGCGATCACCTCGTCAATGCCGGATGATTGACTCACCTCGCCACCGTACCTGGACTCTTCCTTCGATGGGCGAGTGTATCCGGTCCGAGTTATTTTCTCTGCGTCCCGTAAATGTATGTCATCTTCCGGGATTGCGTAATTTTGCACCCTCGTGTGCCATTTGCTTTTTGGCGTAGTAAGCGGGTTGGATCACCCCCTGCCTTCTTACTCGCTGTGTTTTCTTTTATTTGTGAATAAACATCCTGCTTGGTTAGTACGTGTCTGCTTTGGGATCCCAAACATTCCACTACGTTCCGACGAGTCAGCTGCCGTCACTCTCGCTCGGAACGTGACAGCTACGACTGACGCGGCTACAGGATGTTCTTTTCTCTTAAAATATCTATCCAATGACACTTGCTCTCACTCCCGCAGTCACATCACTAGATTTCACAGCCTCCTTATTCTTTAATATCGTACTGATCGTAGATTTCACCATGCTGTATTCCCTAGCCAGATCCGACACTCGCACACCTCCTTCATATTTTGCGATTATTTCTTTCTTAAATGCAATAGTTGTACGCACTACTTTTCTTTTGTCACTTTTAGCAGCACTTACTTTCTTTGGAGGCATGATTAGGGGCTAAAACTCTTCGTACACCTATATTAAACGCTAGAGCAAAACGCAGCACGTCCGCAAGCGACAACAGTTGGTAATGGAGACAGCGATACACGCGTACGCTGCTCAGCACCCCACCCTCGCGTACGCACTCACGCGTCGTATTGGCGTGGTATACGAACGCCGAAGCAAGAATATCTCGAATTTCTCCACTGTGAGACTAATAAAGGCATATCCAATCCAATCCAATCCAATATTTTGTTCGAACTCCGATTTGTTCGACCTTTGAGGCGTTCGAGAACCGAGGTACCACTGTATATATATATATTCCTTCCTCCCCCCGTGAGTAGTCGCGAGCCCTCCCTGCCGCACCCCTCAGACTACGAAGGCGAACCCGGGCGCTGTGCTCAATTCTTGATGCAGTGCTCGCATCAAGTGTTGCACCACCCGGTCACAGAGTGCGAGGTCGAGGGACTCCTTCACGACTGCGAGTTCGGCCGCTGAGTACTTCCGCATCCAGGCGGCCCGGAGTGGCTACAACGATCAAACGCTGAGAGGAGTGTTTCGTCACGGACTGAGCGCCGCTCTCAAAGACGAGCTGACCACCCGCAACGCGGGCACCACCCTCAGTGAGATGATCGACGTAGTCATCTGCCTGGACCATCGCCTCCGGGAGCGGCAGCGGGAGCGAGGTAACCAGCGGTCCGGCGAACCCGGAAACGAGCAGCGGACGACCACACCCGACGACGACGATCAGGCGCGACGCCAGGAGGAGTACCCCGAGCTGCTGCAGGTGGGGAGCGGGGGTGATCGAGCCAACCCCAGGGGTCGCCGCACTCAAGGGCCCCCGCCTCAGACCTCCAGCACCCATCAGTCCCCGGCCAAACGGCGACCACGGCGGCCATCGGAGGCATCGAAGACGGCGCCCGTCACACGATTGGAGTTAGACAGCGAATTATTCGGCCCGACGGGTGCTAGAGGATTCGGGGGCGGACGGGTGCTTTATGGACCCCCAACTGGCAGAGACATTGGATTGCGGCATCAAGGACCTCAAGATCCCAAAGGAGATCCTGGACCTTGACGGCCGACTGTTAGCTCGGGTAACGTGGATCACCGCACGCCTTAAACTCCGGTTATTAGGTAACCATGTCGACCACACCGCCAATTCCTGCTCATGCCCTCCCGCAACGTGCCACTCTTGCTGGGCCCACTCCCATGGCTCAGCACTCATGACCCTTCCATATCGTGGGAGGGTCCCACCATACAGGGTTGGAGCCCCTACTGCTATGCCAATTGCCTACGGTCGGCTACGGCAGGGCGAGACCCCTCCCGCGGCGGCGCGCCCAAAGAGATCTGTCTCGAGGGCTTGCCGCGTTGTTACCAGGATCTGCGGGAGGCGTTCAGTAAGGACAACGCACAATCCCTGCCACTCCACCGACCGTATGACTGCGCCATCGAACTGCAGCCGTGGGGTCCACTACCGGATTCCAGACTTTATCATATTTCACACCCGGAACAAGAAGCCCTGAGCACATACATTGCATCTTCCCTTGTGGCGGGACTTATCTGACCCTCGCGTTCCCCGCTCGGCGCAGGGTTCTTCTTTATCGGAAAGAAAGATAGATCCCTGCGCCCGTGTGTCGACTATCGGGGTCTGAACGACATCACCATTCGCAACAAACCTTTCCCCCTCATGGAATCGGCCTTCGTGCCTCTCCAATCGGCGACCATCTTCACCAAATTGGATTTGCGTAGCGCATACCACCTGGTTCGCATCAGAGAGGGGGACGAGTGGAAGACTTTGAATACCTAGTGATGCCGTTCGGACTCACCAACGCTCCCATCGTATTCCAAAACCTCATCAACGATGTGCTCAGGGACTTCTTCAATGTTTTTGTGTTCGTGTATTTAGACGACATCCTCATTTTTTCTAAATCTCCAGAAGAACACCGGCAGCATGTTCGACGGGTCCTGGCGCGGCTCCTGCAAAACCTGCTATACATGAAGGCAGAGAAGTGCGAGTTCCACGTCCGCTCTCTGTCTTTTCTGGAGTTCGGCGTGGAGCAGGGGCAACTCCAGGCCGAACCCGCCAAAGCCAAAGCGGTGGTAGAGTGGCCAACCCTGAAGACGCGCAAACAACTCCAACGATTTTTGGGGTTTGCTTTATCCGCGGTTATAGTCAGAAGGCACTCCCCCTTACTAATCTCACATCCACCAAGGTCCCCTTCAGGTGGACACCTGACGCAGAGAGGGCGTTTAACCGCCTCTGTCATGCTTTCTCCAACCCTCCAGTCTCACGTCACCCCGACCCGGACCTCGCATTCACGGTCGAGGTCGCCGCATCGGAGTCCAGAGTGGGGGCGGTTCTACGTAGGGAACCCGGAACTGCTGGCGGTCATCCTGGTACTGCAGGAATGGAGACACTGGCTTGAGGGGGCCAAACACCCCTTCACTGTATACATGGACCACAAGAACCTGGCCGCCATTCGGTCCGCCAAGAGACTCAACTCGCGGCAGGCCCAATGGGCGCTGTTCCTCACGTGATTTAACTTCACTCTCACCTACTGCCCAGGGTCGCAGAACACCAAGCCTGACACCCTATCTCGCATCAACAGAGAAGGAGGAGGTCATCGCCAGCATCCTGCAGGCGCAACACATCCTGGGCGCCCTGCGGTGGGAGGTTGAGAGGAAAGTTGGGGAGGCCCTGGGGGGTAACCCTATCCCCAAGGGTTGCCCGGTGGATCGCCTAATTGTCCCCCCCGCTCTATGCACTGAGGTGCTACTCTGGGGTCACACCTCCAGGGTCGCCTGTCACCCGGGGGTCAACAGGACGATCCAGCTCATCGCCCAGCGGTTCTGGTGGCCAGAGTACAGGAGGGACGTCACGGAATTCATTAAGGCATGCCCAGCCTGCGCCCATGGGAAGGCCTCCCACCAACCCTTGGCGGGACTTCTCCAGCCACGACCGGTGCCCTTCCGACCCTGGTCCCATATCTCCGTCGACTTCGTTACAGGTCTCCCCCCGTCCCGTGGCAAGTCGTTCTCACCGTTGTGGACCGCTTCTCGAAGTCGGCCCACTTCATCCCATTAACCAGGTTGCCGTCCTCCATCGAGACGGCTCAACTCCTGGTTAACCACGTCGTCCGTCTCCACGGGATTCCGGCGGACATCGTGTCGGACCGGGGACCGCAGTTCGTGTCGAAGGTATGGAAACATTTGTGTCGGTCGCTAGGGGCGTCGGCGAGCCTGTCGTTTGGCTACCATCCCCAGACCGGACGGGGCGCAAGAACGAGGACCTCGAGGCGGCTCTCCGGTGTGTGTGCCTCCACAGTCCCGCGTCGTGGGCCCTCCACTTGCCATGGGTGGAGTACGCTCACAACACCCTGGTCTCCACAGCCACAGGTCGGTCCCCTTTCATGTCCGCCTGTGGTTATCAGCCGCCTCTGTTCCCCACCCAGGAGGGCCAGGTGGAGGTCCCGTCGAACACCACCTGAGACTGGCCCATCGAGTGTGGAAGGAGACCAGTGCCGCCCTGTTGCGCACGGCTTCCCGGAACCAACTGGTTGCGGATCGTCGTCGCCGCCAAGCACCAGATTACCAGGTCGGGCAGGAGGTGTGGCTGTCCACAAGGGACCTCCGGTTGGCCAGGACATCGGCCAAACTGGGTCGACGGTTCGCTGGTCCCTTCCCCATCGAGGCCATCCTCAGCCCGGTCTCGGTGAAGCTCCGGCTGCCACCCATGGTGAGGATCCACCCAGTCTTCCACGTCTCCCTCCTCAAGCCTGTGGAGACCAGCCCCCTGGTTCCTACACCACCCCCCCGGATGGTGGACGGCGGTCCTGTCTACACCGTGCGGGAGATAGTGGACTCTAGGCGCATGGGCAGGGGATTGCAGTATCTGGTCGATTGGGAGGGCTACGGTCCCGAAGAACGCCAGTGGGTCCCCCGTTCCTGGATCTTAGACCCATCTCTCACCCGGGGATTCCATTTGGCTCACCCCTCCAAACCGGGTGGGCCGCCAGGAGGCGTCCTTTGAGGGGGGGGGGGCACTGTCACATCCTCGTCAGCGCCAGGAGCATGTCCCTCCCCTCCTGTCTCATCCTCCTCTGCTCCTGGAGCGGGCCCCTCCCCTCCCTGCTCTCCGGACTCACTCACCTGTTCCCCATTTCCTTAATTGTGCCTTCTGGCTATAAAAGCACCCCCTTATATTCTCGGAAGTTCCCCGTCATCCAGCCGCACGCAGATTTGTTTCGTTATTCTCCTCCTTTGCCTGATTTGCTGTTTTGCCTCATGTGTCTCAGTAAAGACTTTTATTGAATCACTGTCTCCACCGAGTATTTCGGATCCAACCTTTACTACCTCCCGTCGTCCCTCGAGTTCTGTCACCACTCCTCGAGCGGACGTGACAACAGGTACATACACAAGGTTACTGCTAGCTAGCCTGCACACTGCACAATAGCTTGCACGCTTGCTTTCTGCTGCCTCTTGCAGAAGTATATTGATGCTAACATTAGCATGGGTCTTGTCAGAGTGCCACTGACATTCGACTGTTTCATCCATGGTATTGTTTCATTGAAAATTAGAATCTATCAAATTAGAACGTGTTCTGTCCACAAAGGCGAATCCTTCGGTCCATTCAACCTGATTTGTTTTAGTCGTCCGCATATTCAAAAGGGGGCTTTCACCTGTTTCGACATCAACGGCACCTAAATCAGGATGATCCAATCAAAGTGGCGCTTTCCGCCAACCGGCGTCAGTATCATCCAATAAAAATTGCGCTTTCGGCCAACACAAGCTGAACGTTTTGATACACATTCACAAGCCGAAACAGGAAATGAACAGTGTAGAAGCGAGAATACATGTACATTGCTAGTTCTATCTGGTCATTTTGGTCAGAAAAAGTCGGAATTACGCCAATCGGTGGAAAATTATCATGCCTGTATTTATTTTACGTTTCGCTTCTCCAACACACTTGATCTAAAATGGTCTTTACATTATTAAAATGTACACTACTTTTTGGCTAAAGACCAAAGAAACTGCTTAAAGATGTATTTGAAAAAAAAAATATTTCAGCCAACAAGAGGCTTGCATAAGAGAGAAATTAATAAATAGGTCTGTAAATAAATTAATAAATACATCTGAGAAGAAGCTTCTTCTGCCAAGCTTGTTGCAGACTTCGCCACAGTCCCACTTAAATAGGAAAACTGAGTAGAGTCAAGTTGTTAATGAACGGTGGAAAATTGCCATTTTGTTTGGTTCTGGAAGGTCCTATAATGAGTTACTTCTCTCTGCACGACTGGCTCAAGCAAGAAATTTCTAGTCACTGTTAATAATACAAGGGTGCTGTTTATGTGTGTTTGAGGGGGAGGGGATACATACACTATTATTTATTCATTGAATGATGTGAGTGTGTGAACGTGCGTGGACGTGATTTTGCGCCAAGCTTGTGGGGAACCAGCCTTTGGCATTAGAGTGCCTATGTGTTTACAACTGCTGCATCAATCAGAGGTCGGCTGTGATTGTCAGGGCTGATTGTCCATTATGTCTGTGTGGGCCCGTAGGCCTTGGACTGAGTGTGTGTCTGAGGGAGCGCGAAGAACAGAATATGGAAGTGTAATGCACACAGCTATATATTCTCATGAATCTATATAATTGAGGCTGAAAATAATGACTTGCCGCTAGGAGTATGATTATGATTGCTGGAGGCTCCACCTGAAGACAGGAAATCATACATGCAGAGGAAAGCCAATCCAGCGGACATGTCTGATTACAATTGGAGGCGAGTCTCCGAGTTGTCTACTTAGTACCAGAGATTACATACATGTGTTTTGATAAGGAAAGGGAATGGGGAGGGGGGACTAAGGGGTGGACTGTGGGTTACAAGGCCATCCTGGCGGGTCTTTGGATAAGGGATGGCTCTCATCCGCCAAACGTTTGTCTGGGTTAAAAGACTGCACATCATCTTTGACGCATAATCTATTGGTGTTCTCCCTCTTCTGGCTTTACAAACAAATGAAATATGGAATTAAAATTAAAACAAAAGGTATAAATACTCCATGGTAAAACCTTTGTATTTTGTTGACTTCACTGATGCCACAAATATTTGTCTCTGGCCTATTGTAAACAATAACAAATAGAAAAGAATTTGCACTGTGTAAACGCCATAGTTGTTTTTAAAAGGAAATCACTCATGTAGTGCCATATATCGTTTAAAAAATGCTATAATTCAAAATTTGAATGTTTTATCAACATTTCCTGCCTTGATGGTTGCACTGTGTAAATAAAAAGTCTACACCCTGGAGTGAAAATGCCAAGGTTTTATGACAACCACCACGGCAAATCATTTCAGAATGTTTTCCATCCTTTAATCCATCCATCCATCCATTTTCCAGACCGCTTAATCCTCATTAAGGTCACGGGGTGTGCTGGAGCCTATCCCTGCCGTCTTTGGGAACCAGGCGGGGGGACACCCTGAATTGGTTGCCAGCCAATTACACAGAGACAAACAAACAACCACACTCACACTCACACCTGGGAACAATGTTCGAGTGTTCAATCAACTTGCCATGCATGTGGGAGGAAACCGGAAGACCCGGAGATAACCCAGGCGGGCCCGGGGAGAACATGCAAACTCCACACAGAGAGGCCAGACTAGGTCTTGAACTTACAACCTCTGCACTGTGAAGTCGCCGTGCTAACCACTCAACTACCGTACTACCCCATCATTTAATAAAGTTACTAAAATGTTTCACTGTGGGTATGCATTCTCATTTGATACATAAAAAGTAGCTTTTTTACATTTGTTTCAATGCATATTTTTTAATATATTTTTTGTAGCAAGTTTTTTTTTTGTGCTCACGCATCAGTCTCACTATTCAAAGATGATCCTTTTCACCTGTGCAAACAACATTTCTTGGACAGGTACTCTAAGCACAACATTTTTTTTAGATGAGCAATTAAAAATGATAACTTTACATCAGTAAATTCAGTACAAATTCAGAAGATTTTCCAGCAATTCAAGTTTGGGAATAGGAAACGTTTTGCAACAAAGCGCATAGCCGGAGGGATTTTATTGTTTTGGACAGTGTGTAGTGTGGAGAGAACATTAGGTTGAAAAGCCTCGACAGCACAGCACATGTGGTCTATAGGTCAGAGAGTGGAGGCATGAAGCCCACATACTACATTTCCCTGTAGGGAAGTGGGAGGCTTGGGGTGACGATAGTAATATATGCAGAGAGACATTTTGGCCATTCTAGCCAGGTCAGCAAGAAAAAGGCATTGAGATTGTTAGTGTGTCAGGAGCATAAATGTTGCAGTGCCGACAGCAAATGGATCTGACTTCATTATTGGCATCGTAAAACATTTATTATTATTATTATTATTATAACTATTATTTTTTGTGGGTGGTTCTTTCAATAGTTGTGTTTTCCTTCCAGGAGCTGTTGAGGCGTTTGAATTGAATTGGTTCTGGTTATATACAGTAGATAGTATAGTTTTACTAAGACACATTTTCCCACAACGCATCCATTAAAAAAAATGTGAATAGATCCTGAACAGATCTAGATGTTGCACACTGTGCTGCAGTTTTACTCTTAATTGTTGATGAATCTCAAAGTAGCAGGCAGCACAAAACTATATACGACTCCTCCTGCCTTAAGATCAAACACAGCGTATTGACTTTGCAGCATGGCATTAGTCAAGAGACTATTTTTTTCAGAGGCAAAACTGTATTGACGTTGTCAAAATAAAAAAAAAAAAAAAAAAACTTCCACTAATGGATGATAGTCATTCTAATTTTGATGCCCAAAGCAAGAAATGCAGGGATTAGAAGCAACACTCCCAATGAGAACTCAACAAGATATCGGTTGCATGTTCTACATGCTCTTATGTCAGATTGCACAGTGGGTTTATTTTTTTCTTGTTAATCGCAATACAAAACCCTAGAACTAGAACGTAGTCAAACTGCTATTTTTTAAAAATGTATTGGGTTTGTTAAAAATATTAATATGGAAATTTTCTTGTTCATGTTGGATTTTTTTCTTTTGTTTTACGTAATCTTTTTTTTGGGAGGGGTGCTGCTAGACTAAAGCTAAACTTATTGTCTATTCATTACAATGAATCCAATCGTACGATAAAAAATAAGACATCTATATAATGACAGTAGATGTAAAAACAAAATGACTTCAATGAAAATGAACTAGTCCTATACACATCTAGAAACGGCACTGAGTCAGGGATAAGATGGGCTTAATGCGCCATGGCTGTTCAGTTGCCACAGGCAGAGGAAAAAAATACAACCTGACTGGTGTGCAAGAATGCTTACTGGACAACGTACGGACAATGTGCCGAGACACATTGTCTGTAGACTGCCATATGAAGAAGTGACAAAGAAGAGGCACCGAGAGCTCAAGTGAAAATTGACATATTTTTGCATATACTGTATTCAATGAATTTCCCTTAAAAATAAAATAAATAAAAAAATAAATAAAAATTATGAAGACAAAGAGCCAAAAGGCGCCCGAGGCCGAGTGCTTTGCAGATTCAAATGTTGCATTTACAGGACACCCCCAATGGCAATGGAAGCCACCGTCGACATAATGGGATGGAGATACTGTACAACAACATGGTGTGATGTGATAATTGTATCCAGAATTTTGCCACAACAAACAAGGTGGCACATAGTAAAACTGAGTGACAAAGCCTCACAGTACGTATTACAGTGTAGAAAAACCTCTAGTGTTCCACCACAGGACAGGAAGGCGAAAGAGATGCATCTGCCAAATCATTACAGGAAATTAAATCTTACTTATTTTAATTATCTTACTTGGAATACCACACACTGTATCGTTCAAGTTGATGTCTTCTTATGTTGCCGTTATAGGTGCAACAGTCAATAAAAATCACCTTAAAAATGTAAAACACTGCATATATTTGTAAAGCAACTATCCAAAGCAGCAAAAGTCATATTGTATTCAGGAAAATACGATTTAAAGGAGCAAACGACTCTTAAATGCGGTACATATTAGCAATTCAATTGTGTCGATTGATTTATCCTGAGGTAGGAGGTGGACCATCCTATGGTTCAAAGTGACTTACAGAGCACACCCCCACAAACGGCAAACAACATTCATCAAAGGGAACAGGTAGTAATCAGACAGAGGCGAGACTGCTAATGTGCAGCTGTGCCTTTCAAACCAGCAAGGAGACAAAAGTAAAGCCTCAGCGCTCCGCAGAGCTCAGTGAAGAAGACAAGGAGCTCAGATCCAAGTTACAGTACTGGAAAATCTCCTGTATGATATCACCCTCCATTAGTTATACTTTACTAATATGCAGGGCATTGGGTGAGCTCAGTTGTTAAACTTACATAGCCTCCACAACAGCAACACAACAGCAGCTGCAGTTCAATTAAATTGTTATTGTACTTTACGAATGACAAGTGACGAATGAATGAATGAATGAATTAATTAATTCAGTGGTTACACGAAAAAAGGGTGAACTGTTTGGTTGACATTGTCCGCACTGATATTTTGGCATTTTAACATATAGTATTTTGGCATCAGCCCTTTTTATTAACAATTAGAAAGATTATGTTTCACTGTTATTTCAAGTACCAAGAAATGCTGCCGCACCTCGGAAGTCCTTGCATTTTTTCTTTTTGTTTCAAGATAAAACAATGTCAATAATGAAGATTTCAGAGATACTGATATTTTGGAAAACACTTTACTGGAATAAATTAGGGAGGTATTTATTTGGTGAATTATTTTTGAATTTTCTAAGACATGACGCTGAGCCTAGGAGCTCATAAGACCTTTTGTTTGAGTTTAAGGCCCCCTCTTCTTCTTTACCTTTCGGCTTTTCCCTTCAAGGGGTCATCACCACAGCGAATCAGTGTCCTCCATCTTCAGAGGTTTGATGTGTGGTTTGGCCACGCTTTTACGTCGGATGCCCTTCCTGACACAACCCTCTGTATGTATCTGGGCTTGGGACCGGCACAAGAAGACACTGGCTTATATCCCGTTGTGGCCACAGAACAAGCAACTAGAGTGAGACGTTGGCTTACAAACTTAATTGGTTCCCAGACAGTGTGTAAGGCGAAAAGTGTGTATCCCCTCAAAAAATCCCCATAGGAAACAATTAAAATCAGAATAATCCGTTCCCAGGTCTCCATAAAATATAATTTTCAACTAAACTACTGTAAAACTACACACAACACACCTTATTCTATGTATAATAAATGTGCTATTGTATTGTAATGAAACAAATGTACTGCACTGGATAATAAAGTCACTTTATTTACATTTGTGATGGTCGTTGAAGGCTCTTAATTGACACCTGTTGCTTTCTGACTTGTAAGATCTTACGAAACTGAGGCATCACATTATCATTCATCATGTTGATGATTCTCATCTCCTTTTCTGGATGGAACTGTTCAATAAAAGCCTGCAAATCAACTCCTGAATGGCCTGCTTCTGCTTGTCCTCTTGAAGGCAAATCAAATCCTCTGTGTTGAGGACAATAAGCTCCTCGGTGTCATCTGCATCCACTTTGAGTCCCGTAGGTGCTGGCAGAGATTTTATTACAACAAGCCTGTCAAGCTAGGCAAAATAAAATGGCACACTCCCGATCCCGGAAAGCAACAAACGTACACGATCGCGGCTAACAATCACTTCGGACAAAGCAAACTGCGCGAGTCCGATGATTCCACGGACCCGGAAAAAAAGAAGGCAGGCGGGAATCCGTCCAGCCTGTCAAGCTAGGCAAAATAAAATGGCACACTCACGATCCCAGAAAGCAACAAACTTACGCAATCGCAGCTAACAATCCCCTCAGGCAAAGCAAACTCTCGGACTTGCCAGCACAAGACACAGCGAGGTGCGAAGCGTCGTAATAATGTCACTGGTGAGGTGACAACGGCTCGTTGAAATGTCCCAGTATCGGTGATTAGGGGATCAACACGCACACCTCGTTCATGTTTCTCAATGATCTCCTTCTCCTCTACTGTAATTTTGTTTTGTGTCTTCTTCGGCTGGCGGAGGTCGGGAGCAGCGGCCCTGCCCTAGCTGTCGACTCGAACGTGACAATTTCTGTGTCAATAGTCACGTGAAAGCAGAAAGCATCGACTAAATAATGCCTTTGTGTCAAGCTTTTTGCGAAGGATGGTAGCAATGGTGGACGGTACCGGGCTCTTTATTTGTAGAATGGTCGTAGAAATTTACTCTCAGGGAGGTGACACACAGTGTGAGAGATGTGTCAGGCTGAGATTCACATGACAGCCGCGGTGTGCACATGTGACGCCACAAACGCACACCTCGTTCGTGTTTCTCAATGATCTCCTTCTTCTTCTCGACTGTTATTTTGTTTTGTGTATTCTTCGGCTGAACACGAGCCTGTGGTGGCATCTTTTTCGGTCCCATAACGGCAAAAGTATCATTGAAGACGATCGACGTGTGCACTTATAGAAATGGGGTGTGGAAAGGTAGGCCGGCTGGGACGCTGTTCGGTCATGGTGGTGGTGGGGGGGGGGGGGGACGGGACGGGTGTATCACGAAAATAGTGCGTATGCCAAGGTTTAATTTTCATAAATGTATCGTTCGTAAACCGAAAAGTTCATAAGGCAAGGTGTTCGTAAACCGAGGCCCCACTGTATATGAATTTAATAAAGATGAAGATGCTCAGGAAAAGGCAAAATGGTCATAGGCACAGCAATATTCAAGCAAAGCAAAACTATACCCACCATTTGATGAGTTTAAAGACAAGTACATGTAAGTGAAATAATGTAAATATTCTAAATCCGAAAAGTTGTTTAATGAACATGCTTAATGTCATTTAAGCAAAATGTTGGAGTTTGCTTTATTCACACTTGACAACTATTATTACAGCAAATGTTCAGGTTACTGGTCCCAATGACGACAAATAATCACATTGGTACGTAACAGCCATGAAACAAACAAATATTGTTCTCCCGCTAATATGGGGCACAGGAAATCGAAGAGCAATGAACATTTTGCTTCGTGTCTCATGTCCATAGGAATATACAGTGTAGATGCAAACAACCCATTACAGTGAACACACACTGGCAGTGGGTCTTAACCTGGGTTTAATCGAAGATTAGGGGTTCGGTGAGTCGGGCTGAGGGGTTTGACTGAGCGTCTTCCAAGGAGGAAAAGACAAGTGCGACTCACCATGTTAATGAGTTATGAAATGTCCACGTCGCCATCAGTGGCTGCAGATGATAACATGCCATTTCTTGTCCAATCAATGAAGTGGGAAATGCAGTTCACATTGTGGTCAGCGTCTGACTGTTGTGATAGATGTTAAAAAATGTATACTTATCGCTTTTTTGTTTTTAATAAATACATTTCTTAATATATTGAATTTGTTAAAAGCAATATGCATTTATTTTTCATGCATGAAGGGTCCGGTGAATGTCCATATTAACTGGTTGGGTTCGATACCCCTAAAAAGGTTAAGAACAATTGAACTCTAGCAAGGGGGCTGATTTGGTGGCAGGAGGTGGAATAGCTCGGGTCTTGCTGAAGAATTTCCATGGTAACAAGTGATCGGTACAACTTTGCCACGGCTGCCCCAAAGTAGCAACTGTTACTGTGATACATGCTAGGGCAGTGTTCCTTAAACTGAGTTCGATTGAACCCTGGGGGTTCAGTGAACTGGTCTCTGGGGTTCGGTGGATGCTCCGCCGCAGAGGTGCACCCCTCAGTCTAGTCTGCAGTTAGTGGGCACAGTCATTGAAAGAAGGGTTTGGTGAATGACCATATGAAACTAGTGGGGTTTGGTGTCTTCAACAAGATTAAGACCCACCGTGCTAGAAGGAATATATTTAGCCCGAGCCCGATAGCTCAAGAATGACAATCATTTGCGTTGGGGTCGGTTGATAAAAATGTATTCTAAAATGACGTGTGGGTACTAAACTAATGTTATTCTTTGTTTCACTTTCAAATGTATTTAATAATAATAATAATAATAATAATAATAATAATAATAATAATAATAATAATAATAATAATAATAATAATACATTTTATTTCAAGCGCCTTTCAAAGCTCTCAAGGACACTTTACTTATGTAGATTTAATGTATGTCTGTGTTCTTGCCTCTCTTTCTATTAAAGTGCCACGCTTCTTAAGGACGTACTGTCGCTGCTATGGTTTATGGCACAACCCATGAAATGATGGACAACCTTACATATTCTATCAACTCTTAAAAATCTCCATCACTGATAGAAAATTGTAGGTTAATGTAACCTCCACAGAAATATAAAATACTGTATGTCAATGTTTAAAATGTCAATGTTTATACAGTCTTGTTTAACTTAGATTTTGTTACAAAGGCTTCCATTTGATATTATGAATCCTCCGGAGTCCTCACTAATGATGTGAAATTTTGGGTTTGCTTCGCGCTCGGGCCTGCAAATTGAGTTAATTGGTCAGACTTGGGTCGGGTCGGGCTGGACTTTTTGGGCCCCATCTTACCTCTAATGCATGCTGGTCACTAGCGTGCTTTGTGGAGAGTGCATGTGATACAGTGCCAGGTCATGTGGTGCAAAAGTCACATTTTCCAAAATCACTCAGCATGAGACTTTAGTCTAGCTCAGACATGGGCAAACTACGGCCCGCGGGCCACATACGGCCCGTTAGGCTTTTTAATCCGGCCCGCCGAATTTGCCCAAATTATAGTACAAACAGTGTCTAAAACTCATGACAAAAAGTTAGCGAACAACAGGGCAGATAACTGAAAAGTTGCCTGCCCCATTTTTCACAACTTGAAGCACACTGAGAAAACTAATCACATTAAAAAGTTTTTTTTTTTTTATAAATCAAGAATGCACCTACGACAAATGCTACCTTGCTTAATTTACGGTCATGAGCATGGCTGTAGATTTTGCTGCAGTAGTCGATTGTCATTACGGTGCACAATGCAACGTTTGCATTGCTTACTACAAGCCACTAAGCCCCTTTCATAAGTCTCACGTACACGTTACAGTCACGGTTTAATGTAAATTTACGTTTTGTAGCGTCACATATGTTGTTAGCTTCTTTTGAATCTTTCTTTCCTGGCTGAGGTTCTGTGCATCTATTTTGGAAAATGACATGCAATTGCACGACTTTATAACGCTTGCGAAAGTCCGGAAGAAAGAAGCAGGCTTCTGATTGGCTGCCGTGCCGAGTATGCAAATTTCAACTGAAGGTCGTCGATGTTTGTGTGCTCGGCGACGGTACACGTGTATTGTTTGCGCGTGAAGGCGAGGGCGTCAGTGAGGAGTTTGTTGAGCGCGCGGTCAGGACAAACCATCTATGATTTGGCGGAATTTAACACAAGTAGGTATTATTGATCTTGAATATTTCGTTGTGTAATAATATGTTTTGAATGTTTTAAGTGATTCCATTTTTCAATAAATGTTGATTTCTTTAACTTTGCCCCTTCGATGGAAACTTATTAAAAACAGACGCAATCTTGATAAATCACAGTGCATATGTTATTTTAATCTATTTCCATTTCCTCCTCCAAGTATCTGCGAAATAGTATGTAAACGCCATATTCCTTGAGACAAATTTATTAACTGATCAGGGATATTTTTCACATTTGAAAGACAGTTAATAAATTTGTCACGGTTTTGCGAGGTGGTGATGACGGGTTCGGATCCCAAAAAGCAGGCAGGAGGGAGCAGGAGGTTGTTTGACAAATTGTATTAAAATAAAGTCAGCAGGAACAAAATGTAAAACATCAAAATGATCTGAATGGAAAAAATACAAAGTAGCAAAAGAAGACCAAAAGTAAAAGCTGCCTCTCCAGCATACGACGGGCGGCGGCCTGATGGGAATGGGACTCGGCCTGGGGTGGACGAAGACGCGGCACGGATCGTCGTGGGCGTGAGTGCAATCCCTCTCGCACGTTCACGCGACGGCGCATGGCTCTGCGTGGACGTCGAACTGCCAGGCGCAGAATGGCACCCCGTACGGCCGTATGGGACCAGGTCTCGGCCGGACGCCGACGTGGGCGTGAACTGCCCGGCTACGGGGGAACGAGACCAGTCCAGAGCCGCTCCGGGATCCAGCGGTGAGTGGGGTCTCGGGCTGACGTTGACGCGGACGTTGCACGGCTCGTCGTGGATGAGACTCAATTCGTCATGCACGACGACAGCGTGGCTGGACATGGGCGTGCAATGCCAGTCACCCAGTGTCACCCTGGACGGCCACCTGGAAGGTGTTTACGTGGACGTTGCGGCTCGTCGAGTGACGCGATTCAAACGCGACGAGGCTTGCGCTAACGTGGACGTAGCATTGCCTGGCACAGGGTGGAAATGAGACGGGTCCGATGTACCAGCGGGATCCGATGGTTGGCCGATTCATTTTGTCACGGTTTGCGAGGTGATGATGACGGGTTCGGATCCCAAAAAGCAGGCAGGAGGGAGCAGGAGGTTGTTTGACAAATTGTATTAAAATAAAGTCAGCAGGAACAAAATGTAAAACATCAAAATGATCTGAATGGAAAAAATACAAAGTAGCAAAAGAAGACCAAAAGTAAAAGCCCGCCAAGGTTAAACAAACACGTACACTATGCATGCTGCAACCAAGCAGCAAACAAACAATGAATCGGCACCGGATGATCGTGCCAGGTGTCCTTTTAAGTGTCATCGATTATAACGACCAGCACCTGCGAGGCTGCCGGCAGGGCTGACGTCGCTACCCGCTGGTCGCCAATCTGATCGGGACGACCAGCACCTGTGCAGGTGCAGGCGGGGCCGACAGCGCCCCCCGTTGGTCGCCAACCAGATCAAGACAAAATTGGGTTGTAGTGTTCTTACTGTGCTATGAGGTTTGTACATACGACATTTAAAGGACAACCGGCACCATTTTTTGTTTTCGTTTCCCACTGACATCAGAAAAACGTTTTATAGCATCTAAAATACCCAAATCAGGCAGGCTGATATTTTTAGTTAAATGAAAAACACCAATAAAAATGACTTCAACAGTAGCCAAAATGGAACTGTATAGTGCCACTTAGCAGTTTTTTTGACAACGATACTAGTGCAGCGTGTTCTACCGGAAACAAATTCCTTGTGTGTTCTACATACTTGGCAATAAAGATGATTCTGATTCTGATTCTGATTCAAAATGAATCCGGAAATGGTCAGTTTCAGAAGGTCCCACCCCCCTGTTCGTGACGTCACGCCAATACGTCTTGCCTTGCTCAAGAATCAAAACAATGGCTTCAGATTCGGAGAATATGTTTTCTTGTTACTCATCCAGTTATGAATATGATTCAAATAGTTCTGAAGAGGAAAGCATAAATGTTTGCAATTGATTCAAGGAGTCCTCCCATATCAATTCGAGCCGTCAATGACAGCAATGTAGCACCCAGAAAATGCAGAAGAATGCGCCCAAGCTCCGTTGGAAATGGGCTGATTTGTCCGCTGGGAATTTGTGTCAGCGAATATCAAATAGTTGTCTTGGTGCGACACACAACGATTCACCATGGCGTTATTTATGTGTTTTCCTTCTAATTTCACCATCAACACGGATCAACACGAAGTTTTCAGACCAAACAAAGTACCCAAAATGCATTGTGTGTCGCTTTCTCGATCAGGGGCGGTCCAAACGTGACGTCACATGGAGATCGTCATCAACTCAAAACAAGACTTCATGAATATTCAGCGCAAGTCTTAAAACGTAAACTATAGCTATATGCTGTGGAATCTTTGTAAAATACGCTCAGTCGAAATCATTTGAAGTGATTTTATAAATTATGGACATAACTTGTTCCGAGTATTTCCGGCCCAAACACTCCCTCCAAATGCTCCTGGCCCGGCCCCTCTGTCAAATTTTACAACCCAATGCGGCCCGCGAGTCAAAAAGTTTGCCCACCCCTGGTCTAGCTGGTGGGTTTGCATTATTATGTACACAACCAAAGTGGTCATTCATTGAAAGCTCGTTGTTCTGCCTCATATTTTGATTTCCACATCATGTAGTTCTTTTGTATTTTAATCATGCTATTATGTTTGGTTAATCAATTTTATACATTGAGACAAGTCATGAGGAAAGTGCATTATTTTATGCCAGCCGAATAAAAATAAATAAATCAGGATATACACTGTACATCGTTACTCAGCTGTATATCTACCTCTAACAGGATATAAATAGAGGTGAAAGTTAATAACACAGTCAAATAAGAGTTGAACTAAAAACCTGTTTGATTTGTATTGTTTTTTTTAAATTATTTTATTTTATTTATTTTTTCTGAAAAGAGAGAAGTAAACAGTAAGTAAAAATGTTAACTGACAAATAAAAAAGCTTCAAGCTGTCATTGTGAGCTTTTAATGCACTGTGAGGATGTCGTGACCTTGTTTGTCTCAGAGAATCCATTGTTACATCTTCTCACATACGATCTCGGCTGCAGGGTAGAACATGTAAACTGGCATTTTAGCCTGTGGTGAACGTGGCCTATGTGGCCGACAACAGCTGATGGCGGTTTTGCTAGGTCTATACATTTGCTTCCTAATGAGGATGAGCCGACACACATTAATGTCAATGGGGGTCTATAGCCATAAACAGGTCAGCGCAAGTGGAAATTAATTCATACAACATTAGATTAACAAACTAGCCCCTGTCCACCTAAAGGCATTCATTGTTTCATCCACACTTGGCAGACAATGTTATTTACTAAAACATGAGACTCAATTGGCTCTCCCACCCCACTCCTGAACTTGTGGCGGCAACTGCAGTTTACCTAATATCGTTTGGCCATTCTCTCTCTCTCTCTCTCTCTCTCTCTCTCTCTCTCTCTCTCTCTCTCTCTCTCTCTCTCTCTATATATATATATATATATATATATATATATATATATATATACACAGTAAAGTCTCGTTATATCGATATTCTAGGGAGTCGGAAAACATATCGATATAACCGACTCTCGATATATCCGATCCTGCGGCATGTAAATTTTCTCCTTGCGTTCATAGAAATAGTATCGTAATAAGCAGTACTATCGATATAACCAATATCGATATAACGAGACTTTACTATATATATATATATATATATATATATATATATATATATATATATATATATATATATATATATATATATATATATATATATATATCTCTTTGGCAAGAGAGAGAGAGAGAGAGAGAGAGAGAGAGAGAGAGAGAGAGAGAGAGAGAGAGAGAGAGAGAGAGAGAGAGAGATTTACTTAAAGTACAGCATTACAAAAGCAACTAGGGCTAGATGATTCATCAAAATTTATTAGTGATGTTGGCTTTTGGAACGCTTTAAAACTTCATAAATGAAGAAAAACAACTGACGTGCAGAACAGCACAATGTGTCTGTGCCAAAGCTCCCGACATTGTGAAAATACCGGTAACCACAGTGCATTTTGCTCGCATAGCAAGTGTGTTTCATTTTACTGTCACTAAGCTTGAGGCTTGATCTTAACATTATATTTAAAATATTATTTTGTACTTGACAAGAACAACAGTGTCCAAGAATAAAGTGTTCAACAGGCAGGGATGAATCATCATTAATAAATGAGTACAATTTTAGTAATTCAATAAATAGTAAGGCTTGATGTCAGTGGAGAGTCATTTGAATGTGATGTGATTTCAATCAAAATAATTATTCGTTATTAGTTTTTTCATAAATTGGAGATTGAGACTAGGCATTGTGCAAAATCAAGTTGAGTTGGTGATGATAGTGCAGACAAATGGGATGATGTAAAGACTCCCTGCAGTATTTTTTTCATACTGTTGCAAAAATTATCAATATAATGGAAAATGACACATCAAATGAATAGGGTGAGTGGACATTAAATTTGGCAGATAGGTAGCATGTGCTCGAATAAAATCCATGCGGCAAATAATTGCCAGGTGGTTCATTCAAATAAATGTTTTTTTTTCCCATCGAAAAAAAACCCTGAACCAAATTACAGAGGACACCGGTACATTCTATACAACACAATATTTACCCCTGAGATGGCAAATTAATTCTAGCAAGAGTGTTTTAGCTCAATGTTAACTTGAAGACTTTCTGTCATGGCATGTTTTGTCCTCATCAAAAAAACGGTCTCCAAGCAACACAATTACAATGCAGCCTTGTAGTCTTCCTCTGAGTATGGATGTCAAAACGCATGTGCAAAAACACATACATTTTTGTGTAACGTGATAAAGGCAGACGGAGTAGGAACCACTTTCGTAAACATTCATTCGGTATTTACTATTCACAATACAGTGTATGATGGTTGACATTATTTGTTTTTGTATAAAAAAAATCTTTTACAGGGGAAAGTGTTCATCTCAAGGTGAAACATCACAGTGGATGCAAAGATGGGCAAAACAAAAAACAAAAGTAGACATGTCTTGTTAGTGATGTAAATTATTGAACAAAAATTATTCAAGAGTGGAAAACTACAAACGACAATTTCAAACATTCATTCACACACCTGTTGATGCACATAGGTTATTTTAAAGAAAGTAACATAAGATAAGAGTTTTAATAATTGCGGCATTTTAATCCAGCAGAAGCAAGAGCCAATGTGAAAACAAGCTGAGTCTGAGGTACATATGCACCCATTCACCTTTATTTACCTTTCTGACAACATATAATACAACCAAGGATGAAAAACTAAGCTGCTCTTGTCAAAGAAAAGAGAAAATCCCTGATGTTGCTTTGCTGTTTTAAGAGCTTTGACTCTACTTTTATTTTTCCCCCACTGGCAAGACTTCAAACGAGCTGCTTCAACAAGTCTGGGCTCTTATCTATCAGCACTTAGAGATGAGCTACAGTGAACAGGAAACAAAGGCAGACATAGAAATAGAGCAAGAGGGAGAAAAACAAACAGAAGAGACAAAAAAAGCAATCAATGATGGTGTGGATACATTACCAGCCAGACTTAAATAAAAATAATAGTTTGTCATATTCTTCAGAAGTAATGTAATGAAGAAAGGAACATGAGCAAAAACAATGTCCTATTTCATTTTCAACTGTGCATGATGTTTAATGAGTTGAAATTGTAAGGAACAATCAAGTCATTATTTAAAAAAATACACAACAGACAATATTAATGCTTGTGTAATTTTTATTTTTATTCACAAATTAACTTTAATGAAATACCATTAGAAGAATGTCAGTAAAAATATTGACATGTAATATTAAATTTTTGGTAAAAAATATTCAGGTATGTACTTTAATACGAAATGTAAAACATTCTTGTTCAAAAATATTTTTACATACACAATGATAACTGGCTCCTTTAATCTCACATTCTCATTAACAAAAATCCAAACGTTTTTTTCAAGGTGCTTCAAAGTTAAGAATCCAAAGCTACAGCAAAAAGTTACAAGGACGTTAGTATGAAGCTAATTATATATTATAAAACCCTTGCACAACACATTGAGCGTAATGATAGTTGGCATGAGATAATTTTCTTGCTTGCAATTACATTATTTGATTCTCATATTCTGGCACACGTGCAAGCATTCAGAATTTCTTCATCTGTTGTGGCCCAGTTATATAACGCCACTATCAAGCGAAAAAAGAAAAACAGTGGAGAATCTGCAACGGCTCTATTTGTTTGTAGCTTGCATGTGTTTCAGTGAGGGCATTAATCTGTTTAATCTTTCAACATGGGACCTCATCTCCCTTTATCAGACATAAAGAAAGGTCCCCATAATGTTATTTTTTGTCCTCTCAGGTGAAGACTCAATAAAAAATGGTGAGCAACAGTAAAGAGAAACAGCTGTGGGTTTTATTTATATAGAGCCTTCAACACCAACAAAGCCATGAAAACTCGTCAAAACACGGAATTAAACATAAACACTTAATTAAAGGCAACCATTATAAAGAAAAGATATTGCACAAAACGACACAAATCTCGTGAGCTCACATCCACAAGTGACGAGATATCCTAAGACGTTTTGCCTGTCTCCTTCTTCCTTCGTTTAGTCAGTAGTTAACCATGCGTTTCATATTATCGTCATAATGGCTGTGCATAGCTCACAAAGCAGTTGTCTGTTGTAGTGTGTGTTGGTAAATGCACATGCCAATTATTGTCAGGAAGAATGTTACAATTGGTTCCTGCTAACAATCACCATGAAATGGCATAGGAACACTAACACTCAACTCAATGGGGAATATAAAGACACTGTAACTCCATATATAAAGTGCATCGGATTATAGGGCGCATGTGTCTGCTTTTGAGAAAATTGACAGCTTTTAGGTGTGCATTGTAGTGCGGAAAGTATGGTAAACAAAAAGAAAGAAACAGCCAACAGTGGGATTCCAGCTGGGCCACGAAGGGCAGCTGCATTGATTCAAACCATTATAACGAGGCCTGGACAAGGCTGAGCGGGGCTGGATGTCAGAGACAAGGATATGCTAGAATGCCAACAAAGGCAGTTCAATTGTATGGTTCAGCTTTGTAGCTCCACGCGGGCTATCACACATCCATGTGCAAAACGTATCCTAACAACAACAAAAAATGCTTCTCGTCTGTATGAGATATTGCTTTGGTCACTGGATTGAAAGGATAAACTGCCCTTTCATTAGAGATTGTGGGACAGTATGGGTCAGAAATTGCGCAACCTTTCAAACATTTACACACTGAACCAAATCTTCTAAAATCACAGATGTGATCTATGACGCATTTACTCAATTCGTTACATTATCCATTTTTTCCTCTTTTTAATGTAACACAATGCATAGGTGCAAATGTAGCCACAAGGGGGCACAAGCCAGTGTCTTATTGTGCCAGTCCCAACCCCGGATAAATACAAAGGGTTGTGTCAGGAAAGGCGTAAAAAATTGCCTAAACAAATATGTGAATCAAACCTATGAGTCCCATACCAGATCGGTCGAGGCCGGGGTTAACAACGGCCGCCATTGCTACTGTTGACCTTCAGGGTGCCAGTGGAAAATCACTACTGTTGGTCGAAGAAGGAGAGGAGGGAGGTGTGCCCGGAGGAAAAGAGAGAAATGGAACGCCAAGAGTATAAAACTAAGAGTAGGAACTTTGAATGTAGGAACAATGACAGGTAAAGGTAGAGAGCTGGTTGACAGGAGACCAGGTGGAAAGGGAGTAAGGCTAGAAGCTTGGGGTCAGGGTTTAAATTGTACTATCATGGTGAAGACAGAAAGAGAAATGGAGTTGGGGTTATCTTAAAAGAGGAGTTTGTTAGGAATGTCTTAGAAGTAAAAAGAGTATCAGATAGAATGATGAGTCTGAAGCTCGAAATTGAAGGTGTGATGTTCAATGTTGTTTGTGGGTATGCCCCACAAGTAGGATGTGAGCTGGCGAAGAAGGAGAAATTTTGGTTGGACTTTGATGAAGTCATACAGAACATCCTGAGAAGTGAGACGGTTGTAATTGGTGGAGACTTCAATGGACATGTTGGCGCAGGAAACAGATGAGGAGGAGGTGATGGGCAGGTTTGGACTCCAGATGAGGAACGCTGAAGGACAGATGGTGATTAACTTTGCTAAGAGAGTGCAAATGGCTATTGTGAATACTTTCTTTCAGAAGAGACAGGAACATAGGGTGACCTATAAGAGTGGAGGCAGAAGTACACAGGTAGACTACATTTTGCGCAACGGCGCCATCTAAAGGAAATCAGTGACTGCAAAGTAGTGGTTGGTGACAGTGTAGCCAGACAGCATAGGTTGGTGGTGTGTAGGATGACGCTGGCAGTGAGGAAGATGAAGAAACCAAAGGCTGAAGTGAGGACAAAATGGTGGAAGTTGAAAAAGGAAGAGTGTTGCATGACATTTAGGAAGGAGGTAAGACAAGCACTGGGTGGGCAAGAGGTCCTTCCAGATGACTGGCAAACTACAGCGAACATAATCAGAGACACAGGTCGGAAAGTACTTGGTGTATCGAGTGGAAGAAAGGTAGATAAGGAGACTTGGTGGTGGAATGAGGAGGTGCAGGAGTGTATACAGAGAAAGAGGTTAGCAAAGAAGAAGTGGGACACTGAGAGGACGGACGAGAGTAGACAGCAGTACAAGGAGATGCAGCGCACGGTTAAAGTAAAGGTGGCAAAGGCCAAACAAGAGGCCTATGATGACTTGTATGCTCGGCTGGAAAGCAAGGAAGGTGAGACTGATCTTTACAGGCTGGCGAGACAGAGAGACAAAGATGGTAAGGACCTGCAGCAGGTTCGGGTAATTAAGGATAGAGATGGCAATGTATTAACAGGTGCCAGTAGTGAGATGGCAAGATGGAAAGAGTACTTCAAAGAATTGATGAATGAGGAAAATAAGAAGGAACAAAGAGTAGAAGACGTGACTGTTGTGGACCAAGACGTAGCAAACATTAGCAAGGATTAAGTGAGGGGGGCGCTGAAGAGGATGAAGGGGGGAAAGGCACTCGGGCCTGATGATTTACCAATCGAGGTATGGAAGTGTCTTGGAGAGGTGGCGGTGGTGTTCCTGACTGGGTTATTCAACAAGATCTTAGATGGTGAACAGATGCCTGAAGAATGGAGACGAAGTGTACTCGTGCCCATTTTTAAGAACAAAGGAGATGTGCAGAGTTGTACTAATTACAGAGGAATAAAGTTGATGAGCCATATAATGAAACTCTGGGAAGCTAGAGTAAGGCAGAAGTGAATATTTGTGAGCAGCAGTATTGCTTCATGCCAAAAAAACAGTACGACAGATGCAGTGTTTGCTTTAAGAATGTTGATAGAGAAGTACAGAGAAGGTCAGAAGGAATTGCATTGTGTCTTTGTAGATCTGGAGAAAGCGTATGACAGGGTGCCCAGAGAAGAGCTGTGGCATTGCATGAGGAAGTCTGGAGTGACGGAAAAGTATGTTAAAGCGGTACAAGACATGTATTATGACTGTAAGACAGTTGTGAGGTGTGCTGTCGGTATGACTGAGGAATTCAAGGTGGAGGTGGGACTCCACCAGGGGTCAGCTCTGAGCCCCTTCTTGTTTGCTATGGTGATGGACAGGCTGACAGACGATGTTAGACAAGAATCTCCTTGGATCATGATGTTTGCAGATGACATTGTGATCTGTAGCGAGAACGGGTAACAGGTGGCGGAGAAACTAGAGATGTGGAGATATGCCCTGGAAAGGAGAGGAATGAAGATCAGTCACAGCAAGACGGAATATATGTGTGTGAATGAGAGGGATCCAAGTGCAAGAGTGATGCTACAGGGAGAAGAGATAAAGAAGGTGGAGGATTTTAAGTACTTGGGGTCAACTGTCCAGAGCAATGGAGAGTGTGGAAAAGAGGTGAAGAAGCGTGTCCAGGCAGGCTGGAGCGGCTGGAGAAAAATGTCAGGTGTGATGTGTGATAGAAGGTTTCAGCTAGGATGAAAGGAAAAGTGTATAAAACCGTGGTGAGACCAGCCATGATGTTTGGACTGGAGACAGTGCCACTGAAGAAAAGACAGGAAGCAGAGCTGGAGGTAGCAGAGCTGAAGATGTTGAGGTTTTCTTTGGGAGTGACCAGGTTGGATAAGATCAGGAATGAGTACATTAGAGGGACAACTCATGTTAGAGGCTTTGGAGAGAAAGTCAGAGAGGCCAGACTGAGATGGTTTGGACATGTCCAGAGGAGAGAGAGTGACTATATCGGGAGAAGGATGCTGAGCCTTGAACTGCCAGGCAGGAGACTGAGAGGAAGATCGAAGAGGAGGTTTATGGATGTGGTCAAAGAGGACAAGAAGGATGACGGCTGAAGAAACGTGTATGCAAAACGTTGTTTAAACTTTCAAGATGAAGAGTTACGAACTTACGTATGAATGACATCGGTTATGTGATGTCATATTATTTGTTATTTAGTTTATTTTTGTTCTTTTGACTTCAAGACGGCGCCGCGACAGTGGCTGCCTTCCGAGCAACTCATGTATTTTGTTTTTCTACTTTCATTCATTTCAACACTTTGCTGCTGTGAAATGTAAATGTCCCCACTGCGAGACTAATAAAGGCAAATCCAATCCATCGCTAACTCCGGTTAGCTCCTTGTTCCAGAAGCATGTTTGTCCGATAGGCTTGCTCCACTATTATGACAATTGATCTCTTTCACCACTGGAAGCAACTTTCTACCCATTGTCAGGCTGATAGGATGACAGCGGTTATCCAAGTGGGGATTCACGCACTCCGAGGAGCTCCCTGGCTGGCGCTATCTGCTCTGCTCCGTTGGAAATGCTGCACGGTTTGCCCGCTGGGAATTTGTGTAAACGTTGACCTGCTTTATATGTGTTACCGCAATTAGCTGCCACACGATTCACCATCGCGTTATGTAGTTTTCCTTCTAATTTTGCGATAAACACGATCTTTTCAGACGAAACAAAGTACCCAAAATGCATTGTGTGAGAAATGCTTTCTCGGTCAGGGGCCTTCCCTCAGCGACCTCACTCCGGCATCGTCATCAACTCAAAAACAACACTTCATGAATATTCAGCGCAAGTCTTAAATGTACTCTATAGCTATATGCGGTGGAATCATTGTAAAATGCGGTCAGTAGAAGTCATTTGAAGTGATTTTACAAATTATGGACGCAACTTGTCCAGATGTGTCGGTTGTCCTTTAAATGAGAAATACTAAAGCAACACCCAAGCACACAACACATCAGCGATACAAAGAATTCATGAAGCTGGATAGTTCATTTTTCCCCTCAAGTTCATTTCTGTCCGGTAAATAGAGGCTGAATCTGAGCCAGGAAAGAAGTTATTGTATTTTTCTCAACAGCTTGAATGCCCATATAGACTGCAATAATTTTGTTGAAGCAGGATTCAAATGTCAAAGGAATAACTGTGTGCAGCAATCAGAGAGAGAGAAAGAGAAACAATTAGGCAAACGAGGCTGAATTCATAATAAACATTTTGCCAATTTGGCCGAGACACGTCCACTTGTAGACTGGGAGCAATTAGGCCACTGGTGCTCTTATTGCATGTTTGGATTCTTTGAAACCCACAGCACAGAAGAATCTGAGCCATTGCAAATTTGAACTGGAGAAAAATATGTGTGAATCAGTGACGTGCGGTGAGGTTCATGGGTGGTGAGGCACTGACGTCATCACAGTCAGATTTACAACATGAACTCTACAGAGTAGCTTAGTCACCATTTGATTGGCAACAATTAACATGTTTTGTTTAAAATGTGTTAATGCCAGCATTCTTTATATATATACAAACTGTAGCATAGAAAAAAAAAACATTATTATCGTGCTACCTTTACTTATAAATGAAGTCCATGTGCCGCTCCTTCTGAAGAAAGGCATTGATAACTTCTTTGTAGAAGCCTTGCTTATCTTTCTTCAGTTTTACAAGTCTCTTTGTCTCAATGGAGATCACTGCCAGTGAAGAAAGTCGTCCTTGATCAGTCCTGTTCCGACTGTATGTTTTAAATGTTTTCAGTGCTGAGAATGACCGCGTCACTGATGTTGTAGTAGCTGGAACCGTGATCACGAGCTGGAGCATCTTTGTCGCCTCAGGAATAGTTTCAATGAGATCCTTCTGGTCCACTGCGAGACTAATAAAGGCAAATCCAATCCAATCCAAAAAGCTGAGAAGCTGTCCAGGAGATTTACATCCATCCCTCGCCGTTTGTGAGCTATACAGGCCGGTGTTGGTCTTCCTTTAATTATTATTTCCTTCTTCGATTGAAAGTCCAGTTTCAATTTTCTGTCTTCCAATTTAGATATGCAATCCTCCATTCTGAAAATAAGGCCAAGCAACACGAAAAAAATGACTGGATGTTTGCACTTAACTTGCGAACTGTTTATTGTAGTTTGCTGTCGCTAATTGTATTATTCTGCAGCCGAGGAGGCGCAAGAAGAATCTCTGTAATCACCTGCGCCCCGTGTCATGAGGCAGGAGAACTGTGTGCTTCACTTATGCACACAGTTTTGATAAAAATAAAATAAACACTGTAGTACAGTGTTTATAATGTAAAGTGACTCTACATTATATACAACAGCTAAACTGCAGATATTTAGTTCATATACTAAAAATGTTTGAACACTTTAATAGCGATATGCAGAGGGACAGCAATGCGGTCTCACTGCCGAGCAAGCCAGCACAGTTAGCATAGTCATTGCACAATCCATGGTGAGGCTCAGGCGGCTGGTGCTCACCACTAGTCTCGACTTAGTATTTGAATGGTAAATGTGAAAATTCAGCAATTTTGAAAAAAAATCAAAAAATGGTGAAGTTAAATGGAAAAGAATTTTAGAGTACAAATCACTAAATAAATATAACTGCTTAATTTATTTTTTCATTTGATATTTCCGTGATGACAGGTGAGGCACCTGCCTCCCCTGACAGCACGTCACTGGTGTGAATGTGTATAAATGCCACACAATCACTCAAGAACTGCAATTGTGAAAATAAGTAACATCTATTTTTTCGGGGGTGGGGGGGCTTCTATGGGACAATACTTTCTCCCCAAAATTGAGCAGACTAAACAAATACAGTATTGCTAAGATAGTTGAAGAAAGAAAGAAAGAATGTAGTCATGATGTCACATGATTGCATCTGAGTAAAACCTGGTGAATGAATGAGACAATCGCGAAAACAATACAGTCGGTCATTGACACCCGCCTATTCGAAACCGGTAACAACTCGCTGCTTCAGAAAGACTGAAAACTCTGGTGGTGTTGTAAGGAAACTAAGTTTTGAAGTGCCTTAAACGGTAAACTCCAAACACATGGTGCGACTGTCAAGCGAAAAGCAGAATACAGTGATCCGTCAGCTTACGAACGCCTTGGCTAACAAACTTTTCGACTAATGAACGTTAAATTCACAAGAATTTAATCTTGGCATAGGAACTATTTTTCGGGATACACATGAAGCGCAACAATGAGTGATGTGTCGTTCGGGAACGAGACCGTTCGACAAACAAGGAAATGGGAATGGGCTTTTTTGTCCTTTATTCCCCACCCCCAGTCTTAAAGCCGCACTCAATTGGTCAAGAACGCTGGGTTGAGGGGTGGGGGGGTTTACAGAAAAACAGGGCTGCAAACATTAAATAGATAGGCAGACGACAGAGAGAGTGAGGCGCCCCCCTACCCCCCGTTCTCCAAACAAGGAAATAGGAGCGGACTTTTTTTGTCCTCTATTCCCCGCTTCTATTCACTGATCGGGACGACCAGCACCTGTGCAGGTGCAGGCGGGGCCGACAGCGCCACCTGTTGGTCCCCAACCAGATGATGACAATCAGTGAAGGGGGGGGGGGTTACAGAAACACAGAGCTGCAAATATTAAATAGATAGGCAGACGAGAGAGAGAGAAAATGGATAGAAAACGGTGAAATTTGCACAACTTTGATGGATGGTCCGAGAACTTTAAGCGTCGTACAGGAATTCATAGTGTCATTAGGCATGATGAGGCAGCCAGTTCTGACGATAAAGCTGCCAAAGCTTACAAGGAATCATTCCTCAAGATGGAGAAAGAAGAAGGCTACATTCCTCATCAAGTGTTTAATGCTGATGAAACTGGCCACTGCATTACAGCAAGTCATTAACGACCATCAGAAAGGAAAATAAAATGAGTTTATTATACAGTACAGTTTATTTATTTAATTACAATACTGTGGCACATTTATTATACGTAAAATAAGGTATATTCTGTGTCGTTTTAAGGCTTAGAAAATTAGAAAGTAGAAAATTATGTTTTATGGGGACCTGGGAACGGATTATTCTCATTTTAATAGTTTCCTATGGAAAATTAAAGTTTGGGATACACACTTTTCACCTTACACACTGTCTGGGAACCAATTAAATTCCTAAGACAAGGTATCACTGTACTGAAATTAAAGTTAGATAAAAGGGGAAACAGCAGAGTACGTCATTATTTAAGAAGAACATTTACTCTGTACTCAAATGATTGTTTCTTGTCTTATTGGCCTATTTTGTTGTTCTAACTCGAAATTGACATTTGCATTTGCGGTAGTTCCGAGCATGTTTTCACTTTGAATGTAATGATCACAGAAAAATCAGTCCATTAAAATTGATGCAATATTGTCATCGCCATGTCGCGATATTAAAAGCAGCACATCTGTTCAATAGGCCAGGTAGTATTCCATTTGCGGTAGTTCATTTATTAATTTTAATTTGAATTAAGCACGTTTCGGCTACCTATGTTAAAGACCCACACCGATCGCCAAATGGAATGTCACACATTTGAGTTCATCCACAAATTGACTTGATTCCCGTGTGCTCGTATTAGAACTAGAACTCGACTGTTCAACCGTAAAAGAAGAGAAGAGCACGTCTTTGGCAAATGGCATAGCAATGGGGGCGGAATATCACTGCGCACACAAACGGCTGCTTGCACAAGTGCACATCAACCAGTCTGGTTCCATTTGTGTAGCCTTTGATCAAAGAGGAGGTGTAACATTATCCTGAAGAGTAAGTTATTAAAGGGGTCTTTAAAGCTAAGGTAGAATATGCCATTTTTACAACCATTTCTTCCGCCGACCTTGGGGATGGCGCGGTCATCTCACATATATGACATAGGACAAGCTAAAAGTTGTACACCTAATTTCAATAAAATGTAACAAGATTGAGGACAATTAGTCACCTAAATTGGAATTTGTAAAAACAGATGTGTGGGATTTGCATTCTGAACCCGCATATGTGGAACAGGAGATGTGAGACAATCTCTTTTCGTCAATGGATGCTACAGCTGCGTGTTTGCTTTCAACATTTAGCTTATAGTCGACATGCACATTCCACCATGATGTCCCTGATCCACTGGTGGAAAGACGCTTTGATCCGCTCCTCTTTCATCTAGAACTGCTTCATGTCATCACAAAGAGGGTACAGCAAGTCCTGAAGAATGAATGTCTCTCTGTGTCTTTGTTTTGTCATATTGTCTCTATGCTGTCATATTATTTGTTATTTAGTTTTTTTTTGTTCTTTTGACTTCAAGACGGCAATCCAATCCAATCCTTCTCATGTGTGCAGGCAAGCAACAACATTGGATTGGATTGGATTTGCCTTTATTAGTCTCGCAGTGGAGAAATTTACATTTCACAGCAGCAAAGTTATGAAAGAAATGAAAGTAGAAAAGCAAAACACAGGAGCTGCTGGAAAGGCAGCCACTCTCGCGGCGCCGTCTTGAAGTCAAAAGAACAAAAAAAACTGAATAACAAATAACATGACAACACAAAGACACAGAGAGACATTCATTCTTAAGCACTTTCTGTACCCTCTTTGTTACATAAAGCAGTTCCAGATGAAAGAGGAGAGGATCAAAGCGTCTCTTCACCAGTGGATCAGGGACATCATGGTGGAATGTGCACGTCGACTACAAGCTAAATGTTGAAAGCAAACATGCAGCTGTAGCATCCATTGACGAAAAGAGATCGTCTCACATCTCCTGTCCCCCATAAATCAGCTTCAATTCCATCCCGCGACAGTTGCATATACGCATCGGCGCTCTGCGCTGACACTCCTTCCTTCTTATCGCGGGCTCCTCAAGCCATGTATCCATCCAGCCGCAGACTGTCCAACAGCACTGACCTTCCACTGAACAGCGGGGCTGTGAAGATGCTGCCCATTACAGGCGCAAAAAAACACAATGGCCCCAGAGCTGTCCAGCGATGACAGTCGAATGGCACCGACATTCTTCCCTTTCAAAAACAGTACTGGCATATTCATGCTGCCGAAAAGGCGCAACCGCTCAGCACAGTCTCCTCCTTGATGAATGTTGTGGTCAAAAATGCTGAAAAACAATCCGTATCCGTTCCACACGACGCACAACAAAACAAAGTGACAAAAGAAAACACAAAAACAAGACAAAAACAACAACAAAAAAGCTCATCAGAGCACTTGCTGACGGCTGCCTACTCGGGCGCCATCTTGGACATGTCAAGCAAACAAATCACTGAATGCAAAAAAAATGTATTCATGTACTTATTTTGTCTCTTTCCATTGCCACTTTTGTTGGTTTAAACAATACATTAATTGACAAGACAAATTAGAGGAAAATTGCGGTGAGAAAATGTCAAATTTGACAAAGATCGGGGTGAGCTATTCCCAATAATATAAAGCAGTAGCTTGGATAAATCCCTCAGCAAATAAATACAATCGGAATCCCCAAAGGGGGGAAAAAAGAGAACACTAATTGTTGAAAATATTAAAAGTGCTGTTGGGGACGGAGAGACTTGTTCGACTAATTACCGTCTTCCAGGGTCTTGTTTTTCTTCTTTGTGACAAATGATAATTACGTCAACATTACAAAGCAAAGTGGGAATTTTCAAAAAAAGGAAGGTAGGAGTGGGTCATTTATTGTAAGAAGTTTTATTTTCCACAACCACTTACTCATGGCTTATTAATAATCCTCCCTCATTTTAAACCACTACCTACTTCATCAACCTGCATTTTATTCATATTTTCATTTTTTTGCCATCCCTGGTGGCGCTGAGCAGGTGCAATGGTCCATGTTGACAGCTTATCCCTTCCCTCTAGCTGTAAGGCAAACTGTCACTCTTGTCATTTAGGCCTAAGCGCACAGCATGGAAAATGGATTTGGGCATCTGTATTTGTATGTTCTCAGGAGATTATGACAGCGCACAGTGACAGGGACAAGGGGCACTGTAAGCACTCTGAGACCCAGCTGAATGCGCACACACACACACACACACACACACACACACACACACACACACACACACACACACACACACACACACACACACACACACACACACACACACACACACACACACACACACACACACGCACACACACACACACACACACACACACACACACACACACACACACACACACACGCACGCACGCACACGCACACACACGGCCGGCCGGCCGGCCGGGCAGGAGCCTCAGAACTTTGACTTGGCAGGGCCAAGCCTCACGGGCAAAAACGTAAGGAGAAAAACGCAGAGGTGAAAACTTTTGTCTTGTGTTTTTCATAGAATATACACACGCCTGCAGTATCTATGTGCTGGGCAAAGCATTTTCAAGGGAGTATCAGTACATTGACAAGAACAATGATACAATTACATACATTGGGTCAACAAGCTTGCCAGCTGACCAGCAAGCACAATCCTCATACTGTCAAGAGCCAGTACTTTCTTGAGTATTAGTGTATCGCACAGTGACGTGCAGTCAATGGAGGCAGGGGAGGCAGTGCCTCACCTGTCATCATGGAAAGCTGTCATGGAAATATCAAATGAAAAAATAAATTAAACAGTTATATGTATTTAGTGATTTGGACTTTAAAGTTCTTGTCCATTTAACTTCACCGTTTTAGGATTTTTTTCAAAATCGCTGAATTTTCACATTTACAGTTCAAATACTAAGTAGAGACGAGCAGTGAGGCACCAGCCGGCTGATCCTCACCATGGATTGCGCAATCACTATGCTTACTGTGCTGGCTTGCTCTGCAGTGAGACCGCATTGCTGTCCTTCTGCATATCGCTATTAAAGCGTTCAAACACGTTTAGTATATGAACCGTTTGGTTCGGGGCCGCCACAAAAATGGACAAAATCCGACTTCAACGGACAGTTAGGACGGCGGAAAAAATCATTGGCACCGCCCTACCCACTCTCGAGGACTTGCACACTGCAAGAATCCAAACTAGGGCGCGGAAAATCCTACTGGACCCTCCGCACCCTGCCCACCACCTTTTCCAGCTACTCCCCTCAGGCAGGCGCTACCGATCCATGCGCACCAAATCCAGCAGACATTTAAACAGCTTCTTCCCCCAAGCCATTAACTCTTTGAACTCTTTCAACAGTAGCCAAAATGGAACTGTATAGTGCCACTTAGCAGTTTTTTTTGACAACGATACTAGTGCAGCGTGTTCTACCGGAAACAAATTCCTTGTGTGTTCTACATACTTGGCAATAAAGATGATTCTGATTCTGATTCTGAACTAAATGTCTACAGTTTAGCTGGTGTATATAATGTAGAGTCAAAGCTTTTGGCAGATTGCGTATGCGTGTGTTCGAAAACAACCACTTAAGAACTCCAACAAAAGTCGCAGTCTACCAAGCAGTGTGTGTGTCCACGCTGCTATATGGCGCAGAAGCCTGGACCATCTATCGACGCCATGTGAGACGCCTTGATGCATTCCACATCAGGTGCCTCCAACGAATCCTTTGCATCACCTGGCAGGATCGTGTCCCACACACCAACATCCTTCAACGCACCGCCTCAACCAGTATCGAGGCTATACTGGTAAAGAGGCAACTCCGGTGGGTTGGACATGTCATCCGGATGCCTAGCTGCCGCTTGCCTCGGCAGGTGCTTTATGGACAACTCCTGTCAGCGAATAGGAAGCCTGGTGGTCCTAAGCTGCGATACAAAGACCAGCTTAAACAGACTCTAAAGAAATGCAACATCAAGCCCAGCGATCTGGAGTCTGCTGCAGCTAACAGGCCACGGTGGCGTTCCTTATGCCACGAAGGGGTGACACAACTTGAAAACAAACGCACCCAGAGGAGGATCGTGCGGCACGAGCAAAGACACCTTTGTGCTGCTTCAGTACCGCCTCGCCAGCCCGGTCCTGGCCTCACATGTCCTGAATGTGGCAGGATTTGTGGCTCCAGAATCGGGCTTCATAGTCACCTACAGTGGCATCGACGCCAGCGCCGATAACCACTGTCCAATAGCCCACAAAGCAATGGAACAACGTCATCTTCGACTTCGATGGACTGCCAAGAGAGAGAGATAATGTAGAGTATTTATCAAAACGCTGTGCGTAGGTGAGGCAAACAGTTCTCCCGCCTCATGACAGGCAGGGGGCGCTTGTGATTCCAGAGATACTTCTTACTCCACGTCTGCAGAATAATAGAATTAGAGACAGAAAGCTACAGTAAACAGTTAGCAAGTAAAGTGCAACCCTGCAGTCAATTTTTCGTGTTGCTTGGCCTCACTTTCAGAATGGAGGATTACATATCTAAATTGAAATAATTTTCTAAACTGGACTTTCAATCGAAGCAGGAGGTAATAATTAAAGGAAGACCAACACCGGAGCTAAAAAGTTTGCTTCAGACAACGGGACACAATACTCGCTCTTTTCAGGCGGACTGGTACACACGAAAAGGCTGGCTGTGTGGATGTCCAGCAAGAAACCGCCTTTTCTGCTTTTGCTTGCCTTCTCAACTTGTGACAATGTCTGGACTCAAATGGGATATTGCGACCTGAAAAATTTACAACGGAGGCTCATCAAAAATGAGCGAAGACTCAACATCAGCATCCGCAATGCTAAGGTAAAGGAGAACCGGGAGATTTTAAAAGATCTCATCAATGCCACCTGCTTCCTTGTCAAACAACAGCTGGCATTTCGTGGAAATTATGAAAGTAAAGGCTCTGCTCATCGTGGCAATTATGTTGAACTATTACATGCTTTCGCTCAGAAAGATGACAGGCTAGCGAGTCATTTTGGGACATCCACTATATTTTCTAGCCTGTGAAACAGAATACAGAACAATTGAATTGAAGCAGTTGGTGATGTCATTAGAAATGACATTAAAAAGGAGATCGGTGCTGCCCCATTTGTTGCTGTAGAAGTAGACGAGATTGTCATTCTCAGCACTGAAAACATACAGTCGGAACAGGACTGATCAAGGACGACTTTCTTCACTGGCAGTGATCTCCGTTGAGACAGAGAGACTTTTAAAACTGAAGAAAGATAAGGAAGGCTTCTACAAAGAAGTTATCGATGCCTTTCTTCAGAAGGAGCATGGACTAAATGTAACACGATAAAAACGTTTTTTTTTATTATTTTTTTCTATGCTACAGTTTGTATATATAAAGAATGCTGACATGAAATTTTAAACAAAATACGTTAACTGTTGCCAATCAAATGGTGAATAAACTACTCTGTAGAGTTCATATGTTTGTAAATCTGACTATGAAGACATCAGTGCCTCACCAGCCATGAACCTCACCGCACGTCACTGGTATTGCATATGTTTTCGGATGTGTTTCTACTAAGTTGGGCGTGCACGTGTGTGTGTGTGTGTGTGTGTGTGTGCGTGTGTGTGTGTGTGTGTGTGTGTGTGTGTGTGTGCGTGTGTGTGTGTGTGTGTGCGTGTGTGTGTGTGTGTGTGTGTGTGTGTGTGTGTGTGTGTGTGTGTGCGTGTGTGTGTGTGCGCGTGTGCGTGTGTGTGTATGTGCACATGTGTGTGCATGTTCATGTGCGTGCACGCGCGCGTTACAGGGCATTGACCTAGTCGAAGTGCTCAGCCAGGTTTCTGCCCACTGGTCTTTTCATTGCTGATGGATGGGCCTAGTTCAGCACCATCTGGCTACAGGATACTTCACATTAATCATTGCAAACACACACAGAGGCACACCCGCTCACAACTTGTCTCTTAACTAGGGGGTCAGTGTACAACAAAAACTGTATGTATGTTTGTATGCGAAAAAAAAACATTGAAAACTAATGTCATCTTGAAATTGAAAACTTTTTTGGGGAAAACTGAGGTCACCTACATGACACGAAGAAGGAAAGACTAATGATGAAGCAAGGTAATTCCATTAATCCCAACGAGTGTCAATATAGAAGGTTGACATTTATCTCTCTGGATTTTTCATTCGAAATGGTTAAGTGAAGACGCAGTCTAGGTAATAAAACAATTAGTTGATTTAAATAGCATTTTTTCATTTAGGCTTGTAGCCTGCAGCTTTGAAGCAATAAAGGCCCACAAACACAAACGCCCATCCGCAACTCAGCCTTTATTAATGACCTTTGCCTACCTTGTCAAACACATATTAGCAGTAATTGCCGTACCAATGGAGACTTGTCCCTACACCTTATACACATGCATTTTCACTGTTTCATGGTTACAATAACCACACAATGATGTCAATCCATCATACCATTCTAATCTATAAACGGAAAGGCCTTGCAACCATATAATCTAATGTAAAATGAGTGATATGATCAGACTAATGCCTGAAGTATGTGCCCCCTGTCCATTTCCACAGTGAATGGATAGAGGCAAGGACAGGAAGACCTTGGCAGATCTGGGATAGCTCATCTTTGACATTGGGTCTTTTCAGCAAAGCATATCTCCCAGCTATTTGGACTTCTGATGCACAGGGATTTATTTTGCACGTCTACACTATCTGGAAATGGATGCAGACCCATATGAAAATTGGAGTCTTGACCAGACATTGTTGAATAGAAGATTGGTGGAATCAATTGTGTGAAAGGGGAAATATATCTGAACACCACATGTTCAGATTTGTATGACATTAAAGTTAATTTTTCATGCATAAAGAACAAATACAACATAACTAAATATATACACATTCAATTTTGTGTGGGATGGTGTCATAAAAACTATTGTGGAAAAAAAGGGAAATTCACATTAACTCATTCACTGCCAGACGTGCAAAAATGTGTCCAATCCAGTGCCAGGGTTTTTGTCATTTTAACTCAAATTCTAGGACCCACAGAATATTGAGTTTCAGTCCATTCAGAGTTAGAAACCAGAGACGCTCTTCTTTCATCAAAAAAAAAAAAGAGTTAATTCCAAAGTTACATGGGTCGGGTGTAAAATGAGGTGCAAGTGGGGGCGTCTGTACAAAAGGTAAATGCTGCCCCCTCATGGAAGGGAAAAAACATTGTCAGAGGTCTTACCAGCGCTTCATCAGCACCACCCACGCAAGAAAAACCAAAACCTGAAAACATTCGGGAATGGTGCTCCACATCATATTTTCAATTCCAAATAAATTTGGTAATGGCATTGAAGAGTTAATAATAATCACCATGAATTTCCAAATAATTTAGTTGATGATGGTTTTCGCCTTGTAGACAATGTAAAATGCATCACCGAATTCAGTCAAAACCGATCACCATCCTGTATAGTTAAATCCTGAGCATCTATCTCAACGGAAAACGGACCCCCGATTGTAATCATGAGCCAACACTTCACATGCTCTTCTCCACAAGAATGCTGACAAGAGACGATCACCCAGAAGTCTAATACCAAATCATCACAGCCCTTAAGACAATACATGAATGATGACTGACAACTACTGCTGTCAACAGAGGGGCTTCTGAGGCCCGATTAAGGAAGACGCAAGCTGATGACAAAACAAGTGCATGCTGATGGAAATGGACAAAGACACATGTCAACATTGAGGGAGAAAAGAAAAAAAAATAAGAAAAAATACAGTCTTACCTTGTGGCCATAAGGGTTGTAGGAGTGAAAGAGCTGAGATAGTTCTTTAGTCCGCTGTTTCTTCTGAAATTGATAAAACAAAATGAGGAATGCAATGTTAAATAAAGATTAAAAAATGTACAATTTGAAACGATATTAACTCAAATTACCTGATTAAAGATGTGAAATCATTGATATAATTTTGTGCTTGTGAATATTGAACACTGAACATTGAAATTGTTCTGCATAATATAAGGTAAAAACTTGGCATATACTGTAAAGATGCAAGATGGACAACACATCTTGATTTATTAATTTATGGGTCACTTGAGCAGATGGAGGAAAATCATTACGGGTAACGGCAACACTTGCAGGAATCCATTCACTGTAAAATCCAAAATTAAGACAAAGACAGAGAGATAGAGGTTTTTGTCAACCAGTCATATCAGTAAGCATTTTTACCCAATCCAATTTACGCTCCAAGTCCAGCCTTAACCATTGTGACGTGTAACAAGACGCAAAGGCATGCGACATCAGTGTTTGATACACAGCATTTGTTAATGCAATCAGTGACATGACACTGAAACTGTTACAAAGAGGCGTAATTGGCCCACTGATTTCCTGAAAAAAATAAAGAAAGAAAGAAAGAAAGAAAGAGAGAGAGACAGAGAGAGAGAGAGCCCCTTGACTGAAAGTACTGGAGGGATTTAGGTAAAAGGCAAATAAACTCAGATGTAGACCAATGAAAATGGATCTTCTCTCTCTCTCTCTGTCCTTCTCTCTCTTTCTCTCTCCTCTCAATCTTTTCTTTTGGTTTCTTTGGCTTTCTATGTATCCCTCAGAAACTCACTTGTTCCTCATCTCCGATATTTCCCCACAGGATGGGATGGGAGCACTCGTACTTATTCACTTCACCCTCTCCCCCACCCCTTAGTTGATGGATCTCACTATACATGCCTGAAGCACCTTAGGTGAGAGCAATCCTCTCATCATCACTCCTTAGAACCATTCTGTCTACTTCTACACTCGGCCCTCGATCCCCCCTCACACACACACACACAGTGTGTATGTGTGTGTGTGTGTGTGTGTGTGTGTGCGCGTGTGTGTGTGCGTGTGCGTGTGTGTGTGTGTGTGTGTGTGTGTGTGTGTGTGTGTGTGTGTGTGTGTGTGTGTGTGTGTGTGTGTGTGTGCGTGCGCCACAAAAGAAATGTAACTGCAGGTTAGGATTTCTCAATCCCTATGCAATTCCCAAATGCGCAAACAGGCACGCATACACACATGCTTGCATACCCCCACACTCTAAGGGACCAATAAAGGTTATCTTATCTTAAAGTTGCTGGATGCATTTGAAATGAACCGATAACATATTACAACAAATACTGGGTACCCTCAGTGGTCATTCAACAAATGTCAGAAAGAAAGAATAGGGAATGAAACCAATAATTCTCAAGATACAAAAAGGAGAGGAGTAGCAGTACCTTACATTGCAGGAGTTTCTGAAAAATCACAAAGAGTCCTTTGGCAACATAAAATTCCTACCTATTTCAAACCGATAAACACGTTAAGGCAAAAATTAGTGCATCCAAAAGATAGGCTACCAAATTAAAAACAAAGTAATGTAGTTTATTCCATACATTGTAAGAATGAAAATTGTAAAGAGCAGTACATTGGGGAGACTCAACAAATTCTCAAAAAAAGACTTTATCAACATCGCAGGGATAATACAAGTGGGCCTCAATCGGCAGTACATTTGCACCTAAAAGCTAGCAACCACTCATTTGACGACAATGAGGTTAAAATCTTAGTGAAAGAACGTAGATGGTTTGAAAGGGGGGTAAAAGAAGCGATTCTTATAAAACAACAAAATCCTTCACTAAACCGGTCTGGTGGGGTGAGGTTCAATTTGGATCGTTCATACAATAGCCTGCTTAGGCAAAACAGGTTAGGCAACGTTCATAATGCTGATGAGGGTCGTAATGCTGATGAGGTGATACCGGTGGGAGTGGGGCAAATAGGCCAGTCGTTAGTCAGGAATGTAGGAACAATCAGTGGGGCCACAGGGAGGGGTCCTCTGCCCCCCTCAACCTGAGAGTAGGGACCTATCATAGCTGTGTCCGGCGCCACCATGTCTGGACATTAGGGATATATAAATAGGGCCGACACGACCAGTCAGACTTTAGTTCGCTGACGAAGCCTCTTGGATAGGAGGCGAAACGTCCGAAACCTTCAAATTTGTACAGATGACGGCTGAAGAAACCTTCTCATCGATGGACCACTCCTGTACGACTGAGAGCTTGCACAGACGTATAACAAATAAAATATTTCTGATAGAAACTGAACAAAATGGACGAAGAACGTGGGGAGAAAATTAACTTATGCAATAAGGGTATGCAATAATGAGCTCAGCATCAAGGATGACCAAGTACTGAAATCATAAATAATCTCCTCCTTAATGTCATCTTCAAAATAAAAATTTGAGATTGGTCATGTGCGGACTTCAGGATTACACATGTTCAATTAACCTGGCCGATCAAGTAGGATGGGTCAGCATGGCTTGATTGTGAATGAATCTTTGTTCCGAAATGAATCAATGATTTTCATGTTCGAAAGCACCATTTTCAAACACATGGATGGTTTCAGATGAACACATTTTTCATTTTAAAATCACAGACATCAACCCACATTTGTGCCAAGGGACAGCAGTTCTACTGCACAATTGCCAAGTTTTAATCATGTAATCGTAATAGGCTGTTTTAGTGTGTTTGTGTGTGTGTGTTTGTATCCGCCATCTTTAAACCAGAAAACTTAATCTAGCATGCTGTCAATGTTTTGTCAGTGACAAGCCGACAATGCAAAGCCAATGCGTTTATGCAGCTCTGCCATCAACATGACAGGGGACGATAGTTGTTACCATGACGTCCATCTGTTGTTGCCACGAGAGACAGATGCTGTGACTAATAGGAAGTGACTTTCCTTGTATGACTACATGTACAGAGTGGCACACACATGGTTGTCAACAACTCTAAAAACTCCTTATTTTATTAACATCACGGTACACCTATGTGTGAATATGTTTCGGATGCTTTAGTGCACCTTTTGTGTGAATTAGGAGTCGACATGAGGCAGATATTTTATGAATAAAGAAATTGCCCCTTGTCTTTTATAACTATATAACTTTTATAACTTTGCTGCTGTGAAATGTAAATTTCTCCACTGCGAGACAAATAAAGGAACATCCAATCCATCCAATATGAAGGCTTCATCATTTAACAACTCTGAAAACATGAATATCACCTCGCTTTTTAATTGATGAATAGTTTCCAGAATCTAAGAAGAAAATCCCAGACAACCGCAGCACATTGCAACTTAATCTGATGTCCGAACATGTGAAAAGGTATCGTCCATGCTTGAAATTATATAGCAAATTGTAATGGGATTCTGCATACTACAGAAAATGATGTCATGAAATTCTTGTGGCTGAACATGTTCATTTCCGAATGGTTTCGTCGAGTGATGGTATGCAAGGGGTTTTAGTACATTTAGATTGCTTCAAGCATATATTTGACTGCCATCATGAGCAGATGTTGTAAAAACGTTGGCAATGACACTTCTAATTCCCATAAAATAGACATTTATCACAAAATCTACAAACAAATGGATATCTTTATGGATAATTCAAACCGTAAAAGACAGGTGGTTGAAAAATGTGTGTACACTGTATGCTGTACATGTACACTATGTCCACAAGGCCAAGCACAGTTTAACCATTAGCATAAGCAGAGCTCGGCAAGGCAGTGTTGCCCAAAAGTAAATAAATAAAACAACTTTAGTTTGATGGAGCCTGAAGTGATTGCATCTAGGAATCTACAGTGTGTGTTTGGATGTTTCCGGATCAGGGTGGGGTTGGGAACTATGAGGCCTAACTTCTGTGGGTGTACTTTGAGCAGGTGTCAGGAGCCTTTTTAGCACAGAGGGCCATAAAAGCAAAATATTTGGAAATCTATTTCAGAATCAGAATCAGAATCATCTTTATTGCCAAGTATGTAGGACACACAAGGAATTTGTTTCCGGTAGAACACGCTGCACTAGTATCGTCGTCAAAAAAACTGCTAAGTGGCACTATACAGTTCCATTTTGGCTACTGTTGAAGAGTTCAAAGAGTTAATGGCTTGGGGGAAGAAGCTGTTTAAATGTCTGCTGGATTTGGTGAGAGCTAAGCATTTTTTAAGTGTTCACACATCAAATTCAACAAAAGTATAGTATATAAGAGACACCACAAATCAGACAGTCAAGAGACATCACAAATATAAATCCAAAATAGGGGAAACCTGTCACTCTTGATCACCTTTTTTTTCTCTTTATTGTTAATGTTGTGTTTTTATTTTTGTTGATGGGTTGATTGGTTGTTTTCCTTGTCGAATAATTTGCTGTTACAGTGTATTCTTTCTGATCAATTTGTGATAATACTCTCCATTAATGTGAATGAATGGTTTGCTGTTCCTCATGATTATTAAAAATCCAGCAAAACGATCAGAATGAAAGTCAATTTGCCGGGTCCTTATGCTGTTGCTGGCTCACTTGCTTCCACACGATTTGTCCTGAAGTGTACAATACAGAACTCGTTTTTTTGTTTTGTTTTTATTTTTTATTGCCATTTTAGAGCGGGCTGGTTCAAAAGGTAAACATACCCAATATCATTCAATCAAAATTGCTCCTGGAGCCAAATGAAGCCCAAAGGGGAAATGAGGAGTGAAAATCGAAAGATAGAAGGATTAAACTAGCGAGAATGTTTTGCTTTATCAACGAGTCAGATGCAATCATTAAAGGAACCATATATGGCTTGTGAGCCATAGGTTCCCGACCCCCGACTTGAGCATGTGACAGTTTGCAAAGGATTGAAACTACTTTCAAAATGTACCAGCTACAGATGCCTAAAATAAAGAGCTTTTACATTTTTTATTATTGTAGTTGTAGTTTCTGATGCGATAAGCGATGAGACATAAGTAAGCGAAAAGCAGTACATAGACGATGAATAAAATGATTACAAGCAGCATCTCACTGGGGTGCGCTATGTTATTGTGTGGTGTGTGCTTCGAAACACTTAACAGCTAAACAATGTGGTTACAATTCTCGATAGAGATCTTGGGGTAAACAAATAACTCAAAGATTAAATTATAACATGAGGATTGGAATTAAACATCCATCCCTTTTGGATGCATGTTAATTTTTCAACGATGAATTCCTTGCAACAAGTAGGAACAACTCCCTTTCTGAGATTTGGGGGTAGCAAAGAAATGTTTTTGCCACATTTCAACACCAGCTTGTGGAAATCCGAAAATAAATAAATAAAGAAACAAATAAATAAATAAACGGACACTGTACCGAACGTCACGCCGTTAAACTCATTAATCATGTGCATGTCTTGCATGACCCCAGGCAGCAATTTCAATATCACCTCACACTTAATGTATGTTGCCTCTGGTCAAGTATTATCGGGTCCCGTCATATTCATTAGAGAGGAAGACTTTGCTTATGGGACAGTGCTTGCATTTGCATCATGGCATCGATGAATGATAGTAACACTCTTGGAGAGTTGCTACCAGTAGCTGGCCAGCTGTGTAACCTTGAGGGCAGCTGCACAAAGGCCTCATGGGTAATGGAGTCCTCAAGCAGTTGCAATCTGGGGAAATTAAAAATACAGTCCCAACAGAGCAACTAATCTCTTTCACCATCACTCCTTTTTCTGCTCTCACTCACTTCGGCAGCTGCTCGATGGGAACCCTTTCTGGCATTCAGACATCCCAACGCACACACAGACTCCATACAGTAAGTCCATTTATCAAGGCTAAGTTCCGGTCACCTGGGGATGATTATGGAGATCTGAGCTAATAGCATTCACGGCATTATATTCTCTACAAGACGCCAACTCTCTCTCCATCCCTGTGGTCTTATTTTGCTTCCATCTGCTTCTGCTCTACTCTTCATGTGGCTTTATCTCATACATCACAGACTACAATAGGCAATAACTTACAGATAGCACTAGGCACCTGGACCTCCTCACAGCTGGACCGCCTCTCACTCTCATGTGTTTGCTTTGCTTCCCTAATTAGTCAGTTGGCCTTGACCACTGGCCCAAGACATCGGTCTTTGCTGATTACCCGAGTTCATCGCCGGTTGCCTTTTCATGTGCAGTTAACGTGAAACAAAACAGTGCACACACAAGATTACAGATCAGTCTTGGTGAGTTCATTCTCGTGGTGTCAATATCGCAGCTCGACATCTCGCAACATACACACACAAACACACACGAGCGCGCACACACGCGCGCACACACACACACACACACACACACACACACACACACACACACACACACACACACACACACACACACACACACACACACACACACACACACACAACTATTTGTTTCGGCATGGGTCTTGACTATACCCTGACTTAAACAAGAATATTCTACCACATTTCTGTTTGGTTAGCCAACTTTGTTTGGATGAACCACCACCTCTTCTCAGACTAATTTTTTTGTTTATATCAGGGGTCTCAAACTCGCGGCCCGCATGATTGATATGAATGAAACTTGTGTGTGGAGCTGAACAAGTATGCAAGAGAAGCAATGTTTAGGACAGTTCATGTTCAATATTTTCTTTATGTTAAGAAAGTTAAAGGTTAAAGAACTGTGGATACAGACATTTGAAACGTTATTAAAATAATTAGTTTTCCTGTGTTTTTTCAGTCGTAACTGCCTTGTGATCATTAAATTATTTTATTTATTTATTATTGGTTCATTAATTTGTTTATTCATTTTTCCATTTATTCGTTTAATTCATTTTGTGTGTGTTAAAAATAAAGATTTTGAGAGCATTGGAATGTTTTATCTGTGATTTTCTTGTGGAAAAACCGATGCGGCCCAGCCTCACCCAGACTGCCTCCAGCGGCCCCCGGGTAAATTGAGTTTGAGACCCCTGGTTTATATGCACCCAATGAACAAACTACAGAGGGGAATAACAACGAAGAAAAATATGTTAAAAACAGTATAGTCTAGAGTGCATCTATGTTGACAGGAAAGAAATGTAGATCACGCACACATATTTTGGAAATTTCAAAAGTTAAACGGTTATTGGGAAGAGGTTTGGAGAGAACGGAAGAAGATAATTGGCTACAAAATACCAAAGACCCACTTGGTGATGTATCTAGCTGACCTAAATCAAGAAAATGTGCAAACAAGAGATGAGTACTTGATAAAAGTGCTCCTTAAGAAGCTCCCATAAGAAGAAACTGGTTTAAAACTGACACCCAAATGAACCAATGGATCGGAATAGTGGACGAGATATTTGAGTTGGAGAGATTCACACACATATTGAGGGTCCAAGTAGGGAAGTTTAAAACAAGATGGGAAAAATGGGATGACTATAAAAAACAATCAAACAAATGAATGACACCACAAATCAGACAGTCAAGATACATCACAAATATAAATCCAAAATAGGGGAAACCTGACACTATTGATCACCTTATTTTCTCTTTATTGTTATTGCTGTGTTTTTATTTTTGTTGATGGGTTTATTGGTTGTTTTCTTTGTCGAATAATTTGCTGTCACAAAAGGATGTTGTTATACAAATTGGCCACAAGGCATTCTGTATTCAAATGTTCAATTTCAAATGGTCTTAAATGTGATAAAAATAATAAAGATGCAAGTTAAAAAAAAACTGTATAGTCTCCTGTTAAATGCGTTCATATAGTTAGGCAATACACAAGATTGCTGGCACACATCATATAATAAGCCAGCTACGACCACCATGCCTATTGATGTGAACTTTCAGCTCATGCATTTGACAGACGAACAACAAAGGCGAGCGTTATCTAAGGGCACAGTGCCACTCCAAAGCTCAATGGCTGCTTCCTCAGTACATATTCTTCTCATTCAATTTCTAACTTCTTTTTTTTACTCACTTCCTCTCCTCCTTGCCCATCCATCTATCCCTCTTTCCCTCTGTCCCTCATCTATTGAGCACAGTAGCGTTTCAGACAAACCATCTGGTCCACTTTATTAATGACTGACCCTTCACGGGCTCAACGTCACATAGCTTCCCCCAAAGTGTTCGGGTGATGTGTGCGCATGTGCGTAAGAGCAGGTGCACGCTGACATTACTTTTTTTGCAGGTTTGCCCAACAGAAGCAGATGTAACACTAGCACCATGATTTTAATCTTGTCACATTGTGTTAAGTAAACACTTTAAAAAAGAAAGTCATTTGTCATGCGTCCGTTACTGTGAAAGAAGCCATTGTATAAAAATAAACTGGATTCAAATTATAGAAACGATATTTTCAAATGGACCAAAAATGAAAATCAAGCAACTGAGACAAAGTTTGGAAAAAGTATCATGTATTATGGATGGTTTCTACAAGCTCGGGCATATTTCCACTGTCTCACTTTCAGTTGTGTTCTCTGGAAGGGTGTGAAAGGAAGCCTGCTTACATCCAGCCCTTGACAATACGATTCGGATGAGACCGATCCGACAGAAAGAAAAGCGAGCAGAAAAAGATAAGAAGCGGAGCAGCTGTGCAGTTGCCTGGGGATTGATCCCTCTAAGACGCACTCAGTGTCTCCTCGGAGAATCAGGGGTGGGGGTTGGGGGGTACGACAAAGGGAATGACTTATGAAGATGCTCCACATGAAAGAGATGTGTCAACACTTTGATGGTAAAGAGTGAGGGAGTGTAAATGCGAGAGGGGATATGGAACATATAACATGGAAGGTGTAGCACAGAAGGTCACACTCAAGAAAAATGTCAAATAATTTTCTGTCAGAAGAAAATAACAATAAAAAAAAAATCACGGTTGCGCCAACTATTTTGCACATACTGCACATGTCGTTTTGCACGTCGTCTGCCGAACATTCCTACAGTCACCAATCTGATGTCGCATGCTATTGGTTGGCGGGCCACACAAACCAATTAGTACTAATGTTTACCATGTGCTTTGTAACATTAACTTGTTTTGAAATGGCTTGAGAAGAAAACGATATGGGCTACGGCGAATTAATTCCCAAGAAAAGTAGCATGTCACAGAGAGTGTTTATGGTTTGAGCAAGCAGATGTCGGAGATGCCAAGTGTTCCGATTTCTCCGTAAACCACTGTATTGACAAATAGATTCCCATAGATCAGTGTTTTTCAACCAGTGTGCCGCAGCACACCACTGTGCCGCGAGATATTGTCAGGTGTGCCGCGGGAAATTATCCGATTTGTTTGCCTGTGCAGTCTAGCGCGTGGCAGAGTAATCATGTAGTACTCTTCCATATCAGCAGGTGGCAACAGCGGGTACTTGTGCGTCACTAATTCGCTTTGAGACAAGCGAATTAGTGACGCATGGATCGAGCAAAGTTTCTGGCGCGAGGCAATACAACGAAAGCTATGTTTCATTTGGATTTACTTTTATCGGAGATGCAGCGGCACCGACTCCATTGTGCTTGGTCTGTGGTGAAAAGCTCTCCAACAGCGCTATGGTCCCAAGTAAGCTTAAACGCCATCTCCAAACGAAACACCCCTCAGTCCAAAATAAAAATGTGGAATACTTTGTTCGCCTGCGTGAACAAACGGGGAAACAGGCAATTTTCATGAGAAAAACCACAAAAGTAAATGAGAGAGCCCTTAAAGCTAGCTACACGTCGCTGAGCCTGTGGCTAAATCAAAAAAGTCCCACACTGTGGCAGAGCAATTGATACTCCCGGCCTGCAAAGCCATTGTAAATGAGTGAGTTAATAGTGAAAAATCTGAAAACTCTTGAGGAGAAGATGACATTTTATTTCTCTTTAGCCTCCACGGAGCACCTTGGCTGGTTTAGGGACCCATTCAGCTCAGCATCTGCTGTTAGAATCAACATGTCTTTACAGGAGCAGGAGGAACTAACTGAACTGAGACAACATCGTGGCCTCAAGCTAACCTTTGCTGATCTACCTTTGGACAGTTTTTGGTTGGCAGCTGCCAAGGAGTTCTCCATGCTGGCTAACAAAGCTATTTTGACATTGCACCCATTTTCCACAACCTATCTGTGTCAGGTGAGCTTTTCAAGCCTGACTGCAGTAAAAACAAAAGACAGAGAAAGACTGAGAGCTGTGGAGGAAGAGCTTCGTGTGTGTCTTTCATCCATCCCGGCCAGGATATCAGCTCTCTGTTCGTCCAAACAGGCCCAGGTTTCACACTGAGTAAATATAAATATGAAAGATTATAAAATACTTTTTTCTTTGTGTTTAGTTAAGTCAAAAAAGTCAAAGTCAGCTTTATTGTCAAATATGCTAATATGCATGACATACAGCACAGATGAAATTAATGTCCTCTCGGACCCAGCAAGCAAGGCACTAATAGTTGGCGAACATGGCTAAAAAAGACATGCAATTGACAACAGACTATACATGTAATTTCTGAATGTAAAGTGAGGTAGTGTCGTATGTAAAGTGAGGTAGTGATGTATGTAAAGTGAGGTAGTGACGTATGTAAAGTGAGGTAGTGACATATATAAAGTGATGTAATGTAGTAATGCAAAAACAAACAAGAAGAAAGGGTTGAAGTGAGTTCTTGCAGAAAAAAAATGAAAAAGAACAAAAAATAGAGTTCAGGATGATAGTACAGCGTGTAGCATGTCCTCAGAGTTCGGTGAGTGTGGCAGTGGGAATGGGCAGGGTGGGCAGGGCTGGGAGGGAGTTAAGTCTCCGGACTGCCTGGTGGTAGAAACTGTCCTTGAGCCTGCTGGTCTTGGCTCGGAGTTAAATCATATGTTATAATATAACATCATTCTTCAACGATGAGAAGGTTTCTTCAGCCGTCATCTGTACAAAAGTGAAGGTTTCGGACGTTTCACCTCCTATCCAAGAGGCTTCGTCAGCGAACTAAAGTCTGACTGGTCGTATCGGCCCCATTTATATATCCCTAATGTCCAGACATGGTGGCGCCGGACACAGCTATGATAGGTCCCTACTCTCAGGTTGGGGGGGCAGGGGAACCCCTCCCTGTGGGCCCACTGATTGTTCCTACATTCCTGACTAACGACTGGCCTATTACCCCCACTCATTATAATACCAGAGCTTTCAATTGCAAACATAATGTAAGGAGAAGTCCTTTGTGTGGGTGCGCGTGTGCGTGCGTGTGTGTGTGTGTGTGTGCGTGTGTGTGTATGTGCGCGCCACTGCATACATGAAGTATCATAAATTAATTTGAGGCCCCAATGTTGAAAACCACAGTTCTTCAGCCTTGTTGGGAGCGGTTTGAAAATTATATTGAGTTTTATCACAGCTGCAAGACCTGTGGCGTTTGGGACAGGTGGTTGACTGATAGATGCCTCATTCCGTCACCTCCAGTTTTAGCATACGCTAATCCAAAATAAATCCGTCCACTTAGTTTCCACTTGGAAGACACTTGGAACTCACGAGAAGGCTTTAACAGAGTAAGACAAGCACATTAATATTTGGTACCTTCAAATGACAACGTGATATATATATATATATATACACACATATGGGTTTGTCTTTTGATAGCTTTTGGGATTAGTAATATTAGAATCTATATAGAAGTTACAGAGAGACGACAGAACTGGAGCAGGAGTTGGGGATTTTAAATGACAAGAGGCAGGCATGTGTTTGCTCTTTACCCACACAGACACATTCTTTGAAATGCGTAATTCTAATTCCTGTTTACACACATATTGTTTGACAAAAAGTCCAACCTGAAGTAAAAACATCTCACTCCGCATTTCTGATACTCCATAGCACTTGAAGTTTGGATTCAAGTTGGCTTGCCATATTTTCGGTCCTATAAAGCACACCTAAAACCATTCCATATTTTCATAATCCAATGCACTTTATATATGGATCAATATTCTGATTCCTTGGACATAATGGTTTAAATATTCTGAATATATGTACATTTATTTGTGTGTGTGTGTGTGTGTGTGTGTGTGTGTGTGTGTGTGTGTGTGTGTGTGTGTGTGTGTATGTGTAGTTTTTTTTATAACATTGCATATCTGTAGTGTGTACCGTTACCATTTTTTTTGTTTCCTGTGTGTATTCTTCTGTTTACACATTTTCTTCAACCCAATGACCATTCTGAATGTTTTCCTAATTACTTAAAAACTACAATCCCAGGTTCATTTTCATTAGTCTACCTCTGAGTTTCTTTGGCTGATACCTAAATACCTCCAGCACTCTCAGTCAAGCCACCCCGCCCCCCATCACTCTCTTTATCTCTCTCACTCTCTCTCCGTTGTCGTCGCAATTGTTATTATTTTTGTGCCTTTTACAGTGGACATTTCAAATCTGTTGTGCATTACTTGAATAGGAACCATGTTGTTCCTGTGTTATAATAACAATACATTTCATTTCTAAGCGCCTTTCAAAACTCTCAAGGACACTTTACAGTCACAGGATCAGTTTTTCTGTGGGTGAGCAGCGGCAGCCACACGTGCCAGCATTCACTCACCGTGTTGTCGGTAATAGAAGCTCAATGAACAGGACAATCAGATTTAGAATGGCTACAAGAAATTGTTGTTCTTTTCCACTCGTTTAATGAATTATTGAGCAGTAGCTTGTGATGAGTCTGCAGACAGGAAACACAAAATTGCTAGAGTGACAATGCAAAATTGACTGGTAGTACCCCAGAGAACAATTTACAGATTCAAATGTTTACAGGTGTTTATCTGTAACCAGCCTTTGCTCGTATTCTTGCCCTAAGACAATTTAAGTGAATTGAGTTTTTATTTATTGATTTATTTATGTATTTTTGTATTTATGTAGGTATGTATATATATGTATCTATGTATTTATGAATGTATGTATTTATTATAAATATGTATCTTTTTTTGTGACACACTTCAGCTCAGAGCCAATGCACATATGACATCCCACATGCATTTTTTTGCAAATGCAAAGAAAATAGTTTCAGCATAGAAACATTAATGTGTATTTATCAATAGAGGTCCTTGGTAAAATATTTTTGGTGACTAATACTTAACTCATTCACTGTCAGACGATGCGCAAAAATGTGTCCACTCCAGTTTTTGTCATTGTAACTTGAATTTCAGGACACAGAGTATTGAATTTGAGGATTACATAACCTTACATACCAATACATCATAAGAAACTCTTCTCTTCTTTCATCAGAAAACACAGTTATTTCCAAAATTATACGAGTCTGAAGTTATATGAGCTTGAAATGAAGGTGTATGTCCAAAATGCAATGCAATACTAATAATAACTACTAATACTAATACTAATAATAACTAATAATAATAATATTGGCAGTGTCTGAAACTCATGACAAAACGTTAGTGGACACCTGGGCAGGCAACTCTGAAAAGTTGCCTGCCCGGCCATAAAGTTGCCTGCCCCATTTTTCACAACTTGAAACACAATAAGACGACTAATCGCAAAAAAAAAACAAAAAAAAAAAACCCAAAACATTCTTGCGAAGTATAAAGGCTTTTTTTTAATTACGGAAGTACCTACCACAAATGCTCCCTTGCTTAATTTATGGTACATATCCCTTCCTGAACATTTTGCTCCAGTTGTAGTTTGTCATCATCCTGCACAATGCAATGTTTGTGTTGCGTTGTCTGCTCAAAGCCACGTGGCCTCCTCTTTCTAAGTGGCTTTCTAAACTCTCAAGTACACTTTACAGTCATGGTATAGTCCGAAGCACAAAACAGGCTTCTGCTGAGTATGCAAATTTGATTGGCAATTTGCATACTCGGCACGGCAGCCAATCAGAACCCTGTTTCGTGCTTCGCACTATACCGGGACTGGAAAGTGTACTTAAGAGTTTTGAATGCCGCATGGAAAGAGGGAGTCCACGTAGCTGTCACGGTTTGCGAGGTGGTGATGGCGGGTTCGGATCCCAAAAAGCAGGCAGGAGGGAGCAGGAGGTTGTTTGACAAATTGTATTAAAATAAAGTCAGCAGGAACAAAATGTAAAACATCAAAATCATCTGAATGGAAAAAAATACAAAGTAGCAAAATAAGACCAAAAGTAAAAGTCCGCCAAGGTTAAACAAACACATACACAATGCATGCAGCAACCAAGCAGAAAACAATGAACCGGCACCGGATGATCGTGCCGGGTGTCCTTTTAAGTGTCAATGATTAAACGACCAACAACTGCGAGGCTGCAGGCAGGGCTGACGTCGCTACCCGCCAATCTGATCGGGACGACCAGCACCTGTGCAGGTGCAGGCGGGGCCGACAGCGCCCCCCGTTGGTCGCCAACCAGATCATGACAGTGGCTTGTAGCGGTTTTCTTGTAGCTTTTGCTTTATTGAATAAAACAAATGTTTGATTTGAAACTTTTTTTTTCCTTGAAGAAGTCGTGACGTTTTGAAAGTTGTACGCCCAACGTAAAAGTTGTACGCCCCGGGCCTGCGGGCAGACGTTATTTCAAAAAATGATATTGGTTTAGAAAAGTGTTTTAATAACATCTGAAGCTGTAACAAAGCACTAACATGGAAAAAAGGAAACGCTGCCCCCTCGTGGCTTTATCGGCACCTCTGCAAGAATAACCAAAACAGGAACAAATTTGGGATTGGCGCTCCACGTCATATTTTCAATTCCCTAATAAATTAGGGTATGGCAGTGAATGAGTTAAAATGCATGTACAGGCCTCCTCAAGGAAACTATCATGCTGAAATGATGCACATGGATCCAGAAAAAAACATGCCTGACATTTGCATGGTTAAAATGAATGACTATATTTTCTCCTTGTGTGCACTGACCACATGTGGAGGCACTTGATCCATCTTGGCGGCTGGTGTCCCAGGCCTGGGGTAGAACTGATTGATGAAGAGACTGGGGAATCGATAACATTTCACGAGGTCTATAGTTTCGCTGAAGTCTTCCTCTGTCTCGCCGGGAAAGCCACAGATTATATCTGTCGCTATTGTTACACCTGGAACCCTGCAAGAGAGACAGAGAATAGTATATAACTTCAGTGTACAATGGGAAGTGAAAAACTTGCAAGCTAGGAATGTTCGCTGGTAACCACATGTCAACCTTTCAGAATCCTCCCAATTCCTTACATATGATACTTGTATGTGGGGAAGTACACAATATACGGACCTCGACCCCATCAGACACCTTCAAGATGAATTTGAAGAGCGAAGAAATAAGAGATAACATCTATTTCAGAATACACCTTACACCACAAATGTACCAAATACACCAGATACATGGATACAGATACACTGTATTTGGGACAGGTGCAACCACAACTCTTGCTGCTTGATACATTTTCCATTAGGAAAAAAATGTTGGTGAGGTTTGTGATCAACCAACATCTCAGTAAAACTAGAAAAAGTGCTGCTGAGAGGCTTGGCTGGCCCCCATCGACTCAGTCCTCCAATCAAAACCTGATTTGGAAACCTTTAGACCAGGGGCGTCAAAGTCATTTTTTGCCGCGGGCCACATTGTAGTTATGGTTTCCTCTCGAGGGCCGTTATGAATTTGGGGAACCCATTAGAATGTTTAAATCCCTTCAAATATTACATATAGAGCACACATTTAATGAATAATTTGTTTTCAAATCTGAAGTCAAGAATAATGACTTTTATTGTGGTTGACATCCAAAAATATGAAATTTTGGCTCAGATTTTAGCAATCATCATGGAATTTAAACAAGTTTGATTTGCTTTCGCGGGCCGAAAAAAATGATGTGGCGGGCCGGATTTGGCCCGCGGGCCTTGACTTTGACACTTGTGCTTTAGACAATAGCTTGCTATTGATTATCGATCTGCTTCCTCGTTGTATGATTTATTTGGCCGGAAAACCGGAATATGTGAATTGTTTTGCCCTAGTCATTGTGTTTGCATTGGAGTGTTGGAGAAACTCAAGGTCAGGTAATCAGCACGCCCCCCCACACCCTTAATAAATAAAAAAATAAGCTCTCTCGAGTGGATCCTTGACATTACAGTTTTAATGTATGCTGTTTTCACATGTTACTATACAGTTTTAATGATTAGCTCAAATCCCTGAGGCGTTTGGCCTCAGGCCTGATGGCTAAATCCACTGTCAATTATCACAAAAGGGCAAAATTAGCAATAGGAGACCTCTGACATCAACAATATGCAGAAGAAAAAAGTTATTATTGTGCCGATCTGATCACGTGATTGGAAATTGCATTGATCGCATCGCTGTCTTAAACATTACACTTAAGCATCAGTCAACAGCTAAACATGTTTTAGGAGTACAACACCTTGTCAGCAATGCTTTATAATGGAATGGCTGTTATTCATATACTGTAAAAGAACGAGCATTTTCAGCAGGTGTTGCCAAATCACACCCATGCTCAAATCCTCGTGTATTCTTATTATTTATTTGTTCTTTGGGGTGTGTCTAGGAATCATACTGTCAACAGTGGTGCTATCATGTAGATATTTGAATATTCACCCCATATCTAACCTGAATCTGGACAGTGACAAATTTTCATTTGTCACCAAAAGGGAAGTTTCATTTTAGAAGCGGCGTTCAGCACTTTTTTTTGGTTTTCTTCTACAATGTTGCATGGTGCGTAAGAGACCATTTAACTATTTACCATGTTTATTTAGTTACTGCACGAAACAAAATTCAGATTTAATTAGTATCCTATGGGCAGGATATTTGAATATATGGTAGCTTGTTTTCATAGCACTGACATGCTATGAAAAGCTGATACGGTGAAACCTTGATTGAACGGACTAATAGGGAAGGGGGGTCGTCAGTTAAAGATGATTTTACATTCATTTCAAGGGTTATTCAAGGCCCCAAAACACCCAATCAAGTGCAACATTATTCTGGGTACATTCTGTTGCCTAAAAGGACCTAGTAAATAAACACCTTGAATATATATAAAAATATATATATATACTAAAGTCTCGTCATATCGATATCGTTTATATTGATAATACTGCTTATTACGACACTATTTTCATTTGCCGTGCACATTTGTAGTCTTTTTATGTATAATTAGTTCCGTTTAGTACGATTCATGGTTTTTACGATAATCCGGTTACTACGGTGACTTGGTCACGTGAGTTTGTTACGTGACCAGCTCCCGTGTAGCAGAGCCATTTCCATTTTCAGACGCTAGCTTGTGTGTAGCAGACGATATTGAAGTGTGTGTGTTAAAAGGTAAGAATGGGAAGCAGAAGAAGATTGATGACTTTTTTAAATTGTATACATAATACAGTAAGATGTAAGCGTTGCAGTTTCCCTGTTGTGTTATGTACATGCCCACTGCACTGTGTATGAATGCAATCGTTTCTTGCAACAATGTTTCTTGTTTTGTCTGCTGAATCGTGATTTTGAAAATTACCATACATTCCATACTGTGTATTAAAGGACAACCAATGTCACTTTTTATTCAAATGCAAAACACCAATAAAAATGACATCACGCCAAGACGTCTTGCATTGGTTGTGAATCCAAACAATGGCTTCAGATTCGGATAATATGCTTTCTTGTTACACATCCAGTTATGAATATGATTCAAATACACTGTAGAGGAAAGCATACATGTTTGCAATCAATTAAAGAATTATATGTGCCATTTTGAGGCAACATTCGGGGAACATCTCTCAACCCAAAAAAAAAGAGGCACAAAATGGCGAGCTCATGGCCAGCTCCGTTTCTTATATGGCGCTTGGATGCCCTCTTTTGGCGGCTTTTGTTAATGCAGTTCGGCGCAGGACGGATATATCGACAGTACGGTTATATTGCCATTTTTTCTAACTCCCGAGAATATCGATATAACGAGACTTTACTATATATATATATGAATGATATATGATATGATATTGATTTTTTTTTTTTTTGAAAGATTTATTCAAATGTAAGTTAGTGGTCCTTTAACATGTGTAGCTGGTTGTTTTTTAAGAGGCACGAGGTTGGAGCACTTCCTTTTTTATTTCCGTTATGAAAGGATGCCATGAAGACGGGCTTGACAAATAGAAAAAATAAGAAACAACAACAGACTGTCCCAGGATCTATATTGGATTGTATATGCCTTTATTAGTCTTGCAGTGGAGAAATTTCACAGCAGCAAAGTTATGAAAGGAATGAAAGTAGAAAAACAAAATACAGGAGCTGCTGGAAAGGCAGCCAATCTTGCGGTGCCGTCTTGAAGTCAAAAGAACAAAAAATAACTAAATAACATGACAACACAAAGACACATTCATTCTGAAGCACTTTCTGTACGCTCTTTGTTTCACAAAGCAGTTCCACATGAAAGAAGAGAGGATCAAAGCGTCTCTTCACCAGTGGATCAGGGACATGGTGGAATGTGCACGTCGACTACAAGCTAAATGTTGAAAGCAAACACGCAGCTGTAGCATCCATTGACGAAGAGATTGTCTCACATCTCCTGTCCCACATAAATCTGCTTCAATTCCAAGCCGCGACAGTTCCACATACGCATTGGTGCTCCATCTTATCGCGGGCTTCTCAAGCCATGTATCCATCCAGCCGCAGACTGTCGTGGTAAAAAATGCTGAAAAACAATTCGTATCCGTTCCACACGACGCACAACAACACAAAGTGACAAAAGAAAACACAAAACAATACAAAAAAAACAAAAAAGCAAGGTTCATGAGAGCACTTGCTGACGGCTGCCTACTCGGGCGCCATCTTGGACTCCTTTATATCAGATGTTTGAGAGATGTGGAACCAACAAGCACGGGATATATTATGACATAGATATCAATATGCATATACAACACGGCAATTTTGAGCTGTGCGCCTATAGTGTCAGACAATTTTATTCAAATCAAAAGAATATCTATCGTATTCAGAAGACAATTGAGACAAATTAGACGCCCCCTCCCATGCTTTTTTTTTGTGTCTTTGCTAAGGTCTCGAAAAAGAGCGTTGAGTCCTGTGCAAAAAGAGAAAAAAAAGAGATTTGTGGGAGACTTTTTGGCATGCCAGACTACTGAATTTGATTTGGAAGCATTTCATTCATTAAGATCATGCAAATACTGTGCATTTAAAATAAATGCAAAATAAATGCAATCATTCCGTCTGTGTAAGCTCTCAGTCGTAAAGGAGTGATCCATCAATGATTTCTTCATCATTGATTCTCAAAGGTTTCTTCAGCCATCATCTGTACTTCTTTGAAGGTGTTGGAGGTTTTGCTTCTCATCCAAGAGGCTTCGTAAGCAAACTAAAATGTGCTGGTAGCTCTGGCCCTATATAGATCCCTACTGTCCAGAGGTGGCGGTGCCACACCTCTGCGATGGTAGGCCCTGCTCTAAGGTTGGGGGGAGCAGAGGACTATTCCCTGAGGCTACACTGATTATCTCTATTGTCCTGACTGATTATGGTCTATGACTGGCCTTAATTGCCCCATTCACTCAGGTATCACCTCATCAGCATGACTAAACCTACGTGGTAACTACCTAATAAGTCTGTTGTAAGCACGATCCAAATTAAACCTCACACCACCCTGGCAATTTAGAGAAGGAGTTTTGGTGTTTTATGTAAAAAAAAAACAGATTTTACTCCCCTTTCAAACCATCTATTTTCTTTCGCTAATATTTTAACCTCACTGTCATCAAATGAGTGGATGTTAGCTTTTAGGTGCATATGTACTGCAAATTGAGGCCCACTTGCATTATCCCTGCAACGTTGATTAAGCCTTTTTTTGAGAATTTGTTTCGTCTCCTCAATGAGCTACCAGGAAATTTTAGTTAGCTGACGAAGCCTCTTGGATGAGAAGCGAAACGTCCGAGACCTTCAAAGAAGTATAAATGACGGCTGAAGAAACCTTTTCATCGAATGCAATCATTGTGATTACAAAGCAGCGAGTTAAACTATTTTGACAAACAAACTGGATTAAATGATCCTGTATTGAAACCATGCTTTATATTTCAACAGAATTAAACAAATATGAAATGGGTCTGCCAATTCGCCATCTTTGATCATAATTCTTCTATTAATTTCCTATATCTGCAACCGCTTGATAACCTGTGAGCTATTGATGAGTTCAAATTGGCTGATGGCCATGAATATTAACCAATGGCCTTCAGGTGCAAGAATTCTTGACCTCTGAGATGATCTGATAATTTCCCTAATGAAAGGAAAATAAAACGCAAAAATGAAAGTAAAAATAAATGTGTCAAGTGAGCTTAATTTCATGAAGGATATATGAATAAACCCTTTAGGTGTTTTTAACATAAGCACATATTTGTACGTTTTATTAGCTTTATATATGGCTTATAAGACCAATGATATTTTACATCTAATATCTCAATACAGTAAAGTCTCGTTATATCGATATTCAAGGGAGTCCGAAAAAATATCGATATAACCGGGACTATCGATATATCCGACCCTGTTTGCATGTAATTTTCTCCGTGCGTGCATAGAAATAGTATCGATATAACCGGGACTATCGATATATCCGATATCGATATAACGAGACTTTACTGTATTTCGGAATAGTAATCACAAATAAATAGTACTGATTACTAATATGTCATATTTTAGACACTGGAGCATATGAGCAGATTGTTTCAAGCTATTATAACCAATGTGAGAGGAAGTACATACAATTATTTAATTAATGTGGATATTTCTCTGTTCTTTCATTTTGTTTTCATCATTGAGGGTTTTTTCCCTTTCCTGTTTGCAGCCTTTGGTGGCGGAGGGAGGTTGCATTCTGCAGCCCATGTGACATTATTTTACGAAAAGCATTTGCGTCATCGCTAGACAAAAACGGAGAAACACGGCCAAATTGTAAAATATCATACAGAGATGGAATATTGTAACAAATTCACTTTCGTAGATTAGGTCGAGGTTGGAAAAAAAGGAAAAAAAAAGCATCAGACACTGTCATTTTGACACCTTTGTTTCTCCAAGATCCGAGGCTGACAGAGTTGTGATATGAGATCATAATGACTGAGGAACACATTTGTACACTCCTTGTTAAAATGAGATAGAGAGGAATATAGCTTGTTATTGCTCACATTTCAAAACCAGAGGGGGGGGGGGGGGGGGGGGGGGGGGGAGATGGAGGTGGGGGGGGGGGGGGGCCAAGACAACAAGACAAGGGTGAAAATCAAGATAAATGTCAATTGAGCGTCCGACTTACTTTCAAATTCAGTCAATAGGTTGCTATTTTAAAACTGGCAAGTAAATTATGATGAGGGAATACATTTTGTCAATGTACTTTAAATACCACTGTATAGCATTTACAGTTGAAACATCTGTGTAAGCTCTCAGTCATAGAGGAGTGGTCCATCAATGAAAAGTTTTTTTCAACCGTCATCTATACTTCCTCAAAGGTGTCGGATGTTTCGCTTCTCATCCGAGAGGCTTCGTGAGCAAACTAAAAGCTAGCACCTAAAAGCTAGAAACCACAAATTAATTAATTAATTAATTAAAATCTTAGCGAAATAAAATAGATGGTTTATAAGGGGAGTAAAATAAGCTATTTTTATAAAACAGAAACACCTTTTACTAAATCGCCATGGTGGTGTGATTTTTAATTTGGAACGTGCTTACAACATACGTCTGAAATCGATACCACATAGGCTTAGTTATGCTGATGAGGTGACACCAGTGCAAATGGGGCAATCAGGCCAGCCGTAGACCATAATCAGTAAGGACAATAGAAGTAATCAGTGTAGCCTCAAGAAATAGTCCTCTACTCCCCCAACCTTAGTGCAGGGACCTCTCATAGCAGAGGTCTGGCACCGCCACCTCTGAACAGTAGGAATATACATATAGGGCCAGAGTTACCAGCAAAATTTTAGTCCGTTGACGAAGCCTCTTGGATGAGAAGCGAAACGTCCGACACCTTCAAGGGAGCACAGATGACGGCTGAAGAAACCTTTTCAACCATTTACAGTTGAAAACAGATGTTCATATATACTCTATGAAAGGACATGAAATCAGACAAAAGTTTACTTTTACATTTTTGGTCAATTAGCAGGAGATTGTTTTTTTTTTAATAAATATTGGGGAAACTGTCAGGATGTCTTTAAAATCCTAAATTTACCACCTATTCAAAGCAGCCGGTCAGATGAGCCATAAGGACAGGTTACGTGTAAGATGTCTGGGAGGGAGAATCAGTGTAACATGAAAATGTGCAAACCGGGCAGATTTGTTTTTTAAGACTGACCAGTCAGCATCTAATGTGATTTTAAGAAAAAAAAAGTTGATTGAGTTAAAAAAAAGTGTTTAATATTTTGCACTGCCAAATCACACCCTAATCGAAGTGTCCGCACTATGGAACATTTCTCATAAGTGCTTCACAATAATCCTACTAATTAAGAGGCATCCTCGAGCCTCGTTGTTAAATATATTTAATATCAGGACCAGTGCCGCCTGCTATTGACAGAGAATCGGGCCATGGGAAATAGAAGTATATTAATTAAATTGCTAATCACACAATCTTTCTCCATCTGCCAAGAAAAGGCTGAATTAAGCCTAAAAAAAACATACACTATTATCTTCTGCCGATTTATTCTCAACTCATTGTTTGCTAAGGCTCTAGTGTGTGTATTCGTTTCCATACACTCAGCCATCCACTTCATCATATATTCAAGCTGTGTGTATGCGGATGCAAGTGTGTTTACTCAACAGATGCCTGCGAGCGGGTCCCTTATGATAAGATAAAGACAGGACTACCGGGACAGAAAAACTCAGAAAATATGACAAGAAGAAAATAAGGATGGCATGGAGCTATAAAAAAGGAGATTGAAATTTGAGTGAAAGAGACAATCTGGGAAGGTAAATGTTTACAGATGCATCTTTTGGGGGGAGACCAGTCTACCTTTCAGTGCTGCATTGTGTTATCTGAAATCTTAATTTGTGACACATTGAGGATACTTTAGTATCAGTGGTGGACAGGCAGAGAGGATTGTAAAATTGCAGGCTTGAGGTTTTCACAGGAAAAAAAAACGCACATATGCGTGTGCACACACATAATCCCATACCGCATCGGTAGAGGCCCGGGTTAACAACGGCCGCCATTGGTACTGTTGACCTTCAGGGTGCCAGTGGAAAATGGACTACTGTTGGTGGAAGAAGGAGAGGAGGGAGGTGTGCCCGGAGGAAAAGAGAGAAATGGAACACCAAGAGTATAGAACTAAGAGTAGGAACTTTGAATGTAGGAACAATGACAGGTAAAGGTCGAGAGCTGGTTGACATGATGCAGAGAAGGAAGGTAGACATACTGGAGTTGGGGTTATCTGAAAAGAGGAGTTTGTTAGGAATGTCTTAGAAGTAAAAAGAGTATGAGATAGAATGATTAGTCTGAAGCTAGAAATTGAAGGCGTGATGTTCAATGTTGTTTGTGGGTATGCCCCACAAGTAGGATGTGAGCTGGCGGAGGAGAAATTTTGGTTGGACTTTGATGAAGTCATACAGAACATCCCGAGAAGTGAGAGGGTTGTAATTGGTGGAGACTTCAATGGACATGTTGGCGCAGGAAACAAAGATGATGAGGAGGTGATGGGCAGGTTTGGACTCCAGATGAGGAACGCTGAAGGGCAGATAGTGGTTGACTTTGCTAAGAGAATGGAAATGGCTATTGTGAATACTTTCTTTCAGAAGAGACAGGAACATAGGGTGACCTACAAGAGTGGAGGCAGAAGTACACAGGTAGACTACATTTTGTGTCAACGGCGCCATCTAAAGGAAATCAGGGACTGCAAAGTGATGGTTGGTGAGAGTGTAGTCAGACAGCATAGGTTGGTGGTGTGTAGGATGACGCTGGCAGTGAGGAAGATGAAGAAACCAAAGGCTGAAGTGAGGACAAAATGGTGGAAGTTGAAAAAGCAAGAGTGTTGCATGACATTTAGGAAGGAGGTAAGACAAGCACTGGGTGGGCAAGAGGTCCTTCCAGATGACTGGCAAACTACAGCAAACATAATCAGAGACACAGGTCGGAAAGTACTTGGTGTATCGAGTGGAAGAAAGGTAGATAAGGAGACTTGGTGGTGGAATGGGGAGTTGCAGGAGTGTATACAGAGAAAGAGGTTAGCAAAGAAGAAGTGGGACACTGAGAGGACGGACGAGAGTAGACAGCAGTACAAGGAGATGCAGCGTACGGTTAAAGTAAAGGTGGCAAAGGCCAAACAACAGGCCTATGATGACTTGTATGCTCGGCTAGACAGCAAGGAAGGTGAGACTGATCTTTACAGGCTGGCGAGACAGAGAGACAAAGACGGTAAGGACCTGCAGCAGGTTCGGGTGATTAAGGATAAAGATGGCAATGTATTAACAGGTGCCAGTAGTGTGATGGCAAGATGGAAAGAGTACTTTGAAGAATTGATGAATGAGAAAATGAGAAGGAACAAAGAGTAGAAGACGTGACTGTTGTGGACCAAGACGTAGCAAGCATTAGCAAGGATGAAGTGAGGAGGGCGCTGAAGAGGATGAAGGGGGGGAAAGGCACTCGGGCCTGATGATTTACCAATCGAGGTATGGAAGTGTCTTGGAGAGGTGGCGGTGGTGTTCCTGATCGGGTTATTCAACAAGATCTTAGATGATGAACAGATGCCTGAAGAATGGAGACGAAGTGTACTCGTGCCCATTTTTAAGAACAAAGGAGATGTGCAGAGTTGTACGAATTACAGAGGAATAAAGTTGATGAGCCACACAATGAAACTCTGGGAAAGAGTAGTTGAAGCTAGACTAAGAGCAGAAGTGAACATTTGTGAGCAGCAGTATGGCTTCATGCCAAAAAAAGAGTACGACAGATGCAGTGTTTGCTTTAAGAATGCTGATAGAGAAGTACAGAGAAGGTCAGAATGAATTGCATTGTGTCTTTGTAGATCTGGAGAAAGCGTATGGCAGGGTGCCCAGAGAAGAGCTGTGGCATTGCATGAGGAAGTCTGGAGTGACGGAAAAGTATGTCAGAGCGGTGCAAGACATGTATCATGACTGTAAGACAGTTGTGAGGTGCGCTGTCGGTATGACTGAGGAATTCAAGGTGGAGGTGGGACTCCACCAGAGGTCAGCTCTGAGCCCCTTCTTGTTTGCTATGGTGATGGACAGGCTGACAGACGATGTTAGACAAGAATCTCCTTGGACCATGATGTTTGCAGATGACATTGTGACCTGTAGCGAGAACACGGAACATGTGGCGGGAAACTAGAGATGTGGAGAGGAATGAAGATCAGTCGCAGAAAGACGGAATATATGTGTGTGAATGAGAGGGATCCAAGTGGAAGAGTGATGCTACAGGCAGAAGAGATAAAGAAGGCGGAGTACTTGGGGTCAACTGTCCAGAGCAATGGAGAGTGTGGAAAAGAGGTAAAGAAGCGTGTCCAGGCAGGCTGGAGCGGCTGGAGAAAAATGTCAGGTGTGATGTGCGATAGAAGGGTTTCAGCTAGGATGAAAGGAAAAGTGTATAAAACTGTGGTGAGACCAGCCATGATGTTTGGACTGGAGACAGTGCCACTGAAGAAAAGACAGGAAGCAGAGCTGGAGGGAGCACAGCTGAAGATTTTGAGGTTTTCTTTGGGAGTGACCAGGTTGGATAGGATCAGGCGTTGGAGAGAAAGTCAGAGAGGCCAGACTGAGATGGTTTGGACATGTCCTGAGGAGAGAGAGCGACTATATCGGGAAAAGGATGCTGAGCCTTGAACTGCCAGGCAGGAGACTGAGAGGAAGACCGAAGAGGAGGTTTATGGATGTGGTCAAAGAGCACATGAAGGTAGCTGGTGTGAGGGAAGACGATGCACAAAACCGGGATAGATGGAGGACATTGATTCGCTGTGGCGACCCCTGAGGGGAAAAGCCGAAAGGAAAAGAAGAAGATGCGCGTGCACACACATACACACGCACACACACACACACAAACACACACACACACACACACACACACACACACACACACACACACACACACACACACACACACACACACACACACACACACACACACACACACACACACAGATCATTGGACAGAAGCCGTTAAGTGGCCTGAGGGGTCCTGTCATAGTCATGTTTGATGACAGTAGCCATAACAATTGTCTTCGGAGAGCAAAGATGCCAACCACTAACACATTGATTTTACAAAACATCGTTTTAGGCCACCTTGAAAATGATGATTTAGAAGAGTTAACTGTGTTCCAATTTACGAGACTTGCTTTTTAGGATTCTTATTTTTTTTTTTTAAACAAACGTTATTCGGAAGACTATACTTGGTGAGTTCATTAGAATGAACTGTGTATTCCTCATATTGAGAAAGGGTCACTGAATTGTAGTTTCCTTTCCCATTATATCTGTTCACTGAACTCCCACAGTTGCATTTTTTGTACATTATGTAACTACAGTAAAGTCTCGTTATATCGATATCGGATATATCGATAGTCCCGGTTATATCGATACTATTTCTATGCACGCACGGAGAAAATTACATGCAAACAGGGTCGGATATATCGATAGTCCCGGTTATATCGATATTTTTTCGGACTCCCTTGAATATCGATATAACGAGACTTTACTGTACACCAATAACTGAATCATAATTAATTTATATTTCTGCAATGTATTCAATGTCAATGTGAGACACTTAATGTTATAATTTATATTCATATATTATATTCATATATTCAAAATAATGGACATATTAATTGGTGATTCGATAAATTTTCATCTGCATCTCTACATCAATATTACTGGTGATGATTTACTTATGTTCCGAACTCATCATAACTTTATAAAACAAATCAATCAACGTGTTCCCAATAGAAAGATATTGTCTACTTTTTGTGCAGAGAGAGGAATGTTAACTGTGGCTAGTTGCTTTCAGTCAACACAAGCCATTTGTCTGGAAACCTGCAGTGCAAAATAACCTCTGTGCTTGTGTGCAGTAAGTCATTTGTAAAGATCAAGGGATGGAAAGGAGAGCCACATGAATAATGTTCCCGCTGGAGTCATCAGTAAACTTTATCATTTAATGAAAGGGCCTGAGCAGAACTGCAGTTCAATAGAACTCGAGCGCACGTGCAGGGACACGCATGCTCAATTTCTCAAAACACGCAAGACCAAAAGAACCAGACAGACAATGTGTGCATGCAGCAAGCATCCTGCCAGACAGTTGTCTTTGCACTTTCATCTTCAAATCATTCAAAGCTTGACTGACATGCTTTCAGTGCTGCAATGGTACCACCTGGCCAGGATGAATGATAAAAAATAAACTTGTGTGAGACAAATGTATGGTTGTCTATCTTAGAGAGAATTAATCTACTCTTCTTTTGCCAAAAATGTGGTTAAAAATGGGGGGAGTCAACACCCAGTTTTAAAAGGGGTTAAGGACTAAACTCAAACATAAGTAGGGAGATTTCATGAGTAAGCACAGCCTCCCAAATGTTTAATGTTTTTTTAATAATAGTCTATATATTCATGCTTACAACCAGAAAAAAGTAATCTTACAAGAATACCCTGATAACAATAATTCGGTATTGTGAGGATGCTGGCATGTATGTTGTTGTTTCACAAGCCTGGTTCAAGCGACAGGATCAATTAGCCCAATATTAGCTCCAAATCTCCCATCCTAGCAAACACAATGATGCCCTTATTATTATAATGGCACCAAATATTAACTTCCTTATATATATATATATATATATATATATATATATATATATACAGTAAAGTCTCGTTATATCGATATTCAAGGGAGTCCGAACAAATATCGATATAACCGGGACTATCGATATATCCGACCCTGTTTGCATGTAATTTTCTCCGTGCGTGCATAGAAATAAATATCGATATAACCGGGACTATCGATATATCCGATCCTGCGCCGAACTGCATTAAACAAAAGCCGCCAAAAGAGGGCAGCCAAGCGCCATATAAGAAACGGAGCTGGCCATTAGCTCCCTTTTTTTTGGGGTGAGAGATGTTCCCCCAATGTTGCCTCAAAATGGCACATATAATTCTTTAATGATTGTAAACATGTATGCTTTAATCTTCAGAACTACAGTGTATTTGAAACATATTCATAACTGGATGTGTAACAAGAAAGCATATTATTCGAATCTGAAGCCATTGTTTGGATTCACAAGCAATGCAAGACGTCTTGGCGAGAAGTCATTTTTATTTGCATTTGAATAAAAAGTGACATCGGCTGTCCTTTAATACACAGTATGGAATGTTAATAATTTTCAAAATCATCGCGCTTCAGCAGACAAAACAAGAAACATTGTTGCAAAAAACGATTGCATTCATATACAGTACAGTGGGCATGTACATAACACAACAGGGAAACTGCAACGCTTACATCTTACTGTATTATGTATACAATTTAAAAAAGTCATCAATCTTCTTCTGCTTCCCATTTTTACCTTTTAACACCAACACTTCAATCTCGTCTGCTACACACGAGCTAGCGTCTGAAAATGAAAATGGCTCTGCTACACGGGTGCTGGGCACGTAACCAAGTCACCTGACCAAGTCGACCAATGGCGCGACTGATGGCGTGACACGTAACCAAGACACGTGACCAAGTTGACCAATGGCGCGACCGATGGCGTGTCACGTGACAAAGTCACACGGCCAAGTCGACCAATAGCGCGACCGATGGCGGCTCATGTGACCAAGTCGACCAATGGCGCGACCGATGGCGGCTCACGTAACAAGACACGTGACCAAGTTGACCAATGGCGCGACGGATATATCGATATAAACAACAAAAATGGCCGGCGGGGGATGAAAAGGAGCACCGTAATAACCGGATTATCGTCATAACCGGGTATCGTACTAAACGGTACTAATTATACATAAAAATACTAGAAATGTGCAAGGGAAATGAAAATAGTATCGTAATAAGCGGTACTATCGATATAACCGATATCGATATAACGAGACCCCGTATGATGAGAAAGTCAAATGGACCTAGTTTTCCCTTGCCCGGACGCGGGTCACCGGGGCCTCTCTCTGGAGCCAGGCCTGGAGATGGGGCTCGTTGGCGAGCGCCTGGTGGCCGGGCCTACACCCATGGGGCCCGGTCGGACTCAGCCCGAAGAGGAAACGTGGGTCCCCCTTCTCAAGGGCTCACCACCCATGGGAGGGGCCAGAGGGGTCGGGTGCAATGTGAGCTGGGCAGCAGCCAAAGGCGGGGACCCTGGCGGTCCGACCCTCGACTGCAGAAGCTAGCTCTGGGGACGTGGAATGTCACCTCTCTTACAGGGAAGGAGCCTGAGCTGGTGCACGAGGTTGAAAAGTTCCGACTAGACATAGTTGGGCTTGCCTCCACACACAGCCTGGGTTCCGGTACCAGCCCTCTCGAGAGGGATTGGACTCTCTTCCACTCTGGAGTTGCCCACGGTGAGAGGCGTAGAGCAGGTGTCGGCATACTTATTGCCCCCCGACTCGCCGCCTGTACATTGGGATTCACCCCAGTAGACGAAAGGGTTGCTTCCCTCCGCCTTCAGGTGGGGGGACGGGTTCTGACTGTTGTCTGTGCATATGCACCAAACAGCAGTTCAGTGTACCCATCCTTTTTGGAGACCTTAGGGGGTGTGCTGGAGAGCGCTCCCCCTGGGGACTCCCTTGTTCTGCTGGGCGATTTCAATGCTCATGTGGGCAATGACAGTGGGACCTGGAAGGGCGTGATTGGGAGGAATGGCCCCCCCGATCAGAACAGGAGTGGTGTCTTGTTATTAGACTTCTGTGCTCAACACGGATTGTCTATAACAAACACTTTATTCAAACATAAGGGTATCCATATGTGCACGTGGCACCAGGACACCCTTGGTCGCAGTTCGATGATTGACTTTATAGTTGTATCATCGGATTTGCGGCCTCATGTTTTGGACACTCGAGTGAAGAGAGGGGCGGAGCTGTCAACTGATCACCACCTGGTGGTGAGTAGGCTCCGTTGGTGGGGGAAGATGCCAGTCCGACCTGGAAGACCCAAACGTGTTGTGAGGGTTTGTTGGGAACGTCTGGCAGAATCCCCTGTCAGAAGGAGTTTCAACTCCCACCTCCGGCAGAACTATACACATGTCCCGGGGGAGGTGGGGGACATTGAGTCCGAATGGACCATGTTCCGTACCTCCCTTGCTGAGGCGGCAAATCAGAGTTGCGGCCGTAAGGTGGTTGGTGCCTGTCGTGGAGGCAATCCCCGTACTCGCTGGTGGACACCAGTAGTAAGGGATGCCGTAAAGCTGAAGAAGGAGTCCTACCGGGCTTATATAGCCTGTGGGACTCCTGAGACAGCTGACACGTATCGACTAGCCAAGCGGAATGCAGCCTCTGTGGTCGCCGAGGCAAAAACACGGGCATGGGAAGAGTTCGGTGAGGCCATGGAAGCCGACTTCCGGACCGCTTCGAGGAAATTCTGGTCCACCATCCGGCGTCTCGGGAGGGGAAAGCAGTGCACCACTAACACTGTGTACAGTGAGGGTGGGGCGCTGCTGACTTCGACTCGAGACGTCGTGAACCGGTGGGCAGAGTACTTCGAAGACCTCCTCAACTCCACCAACACGCCTTCCTTGGAGGAAGCAGTGTCTGGGGACTCCGAGGTGGGCCCTCCGATCCTTGTGACTGAAGTCACCGAGGTGGTTAAAAAGCTCCTCGGTGGCAAGGCCCCGGGGGTGGATGAGATCCGACCGGAGTTCCTAAAGGCTCTGGATGTTGTGGGGCTGTCCTGGCTGACACGCCTCTGCAACATTGCGTGGTCATCGGGGAGAGTGCCTCTGGATTGGCAGACTGGGGTGGTGGTCCCCCTTTTTAAGAAGGGGGACCGGAGGGTGTGTTCCAACTACAGAGGGATCACACTCCTCAGCCTCCCTGGAAAGGTCTATTCAGGGGTCCTAGAGGGGCGGGTCCGTCGGAAAGTCGAGCCTCAGATTGAGGAGGAACAGTGTGGTTTTCGTCCCAGCCGCGGAACAGTGGACCAGCTCTACACCCTTAGCAGGGTCCTCGAGGGCGCATGGGAATTCGCCCAACCACTCTACATGTGTTTTGTAGACTTGGAGAAAGCGTTTGACCGTGTCCCTCGTGGAGTTCTGTGGAGGGTACTTCGGGAGTATGGGGTACAGGAGCGGCTGATACGGGCCGTTCGGTCCCTATATGACCGATGTCAGAGTCTGGTTCGCATTGCCGGCAGTAAGTCGGAATCGTTTCCAGTGAGGGTTGGGCTCCGCCAAGGCTGCCCTTTGTCACCGATTCTGTTCATAACCTTTATGGACAGAATTTCTAGGCGCAGCCGAAGCGTTGAAGGTTTCCGTTTTGGTAGCCTCAGTATAGCATCTCTGCTTTTTGCAGATGATGTTGTACTGTTGGGGCCTTCAAGTGGAGCTCTCCAACTCTCGCTGGAGCGTTTCGCAGCCGAATGTGAAGCCGCTGGGATGAGAATCAGCACCTCCAAATCTGAGACAGTGGTTCTCAGTCGGAAAAGGGTGGAGTGCCCTCTCCGGGTCGGGGAGGAGATTTTGCCTCAAGTGGAGGAGTTTAAGTATCTGGGTGTCTTGTTCACGAGTGAGGGTGAAAGGGATCGAGAGGTCGACAGGCGGATCGGTGCGGCGTCTGCCGTGATGCGGACTTTGTACCGATCTGTCGTGGTGAAGAAGGAGCTGAGCCAAAAAGCAAAGCTCTCAATCTACCGGTCGATCTACGTCCCAACCCTCATCTATGGTCACGAGCTATGGGTTGTGTCCGAAAGAACGAGATCCCGGATGCAAGCGGCCGAAATGAGCTTTCTCCGTCGGGTGTCCGGGCTCTCCCTTAGAGATAGGGTGAGAAGCTCGGTCATCCGGGAGGGGCTCAAAGTCGAGCCGCTTCTCCTCCACATCGAGAGGAGCCAGATGAGGTGGCTCGGGCATCTGATTAGGATGCCCCCGGGACGTCTCCCTCGCGAGGTGTTCCGGGCATGTCCCACTGGCAGGAGACCCCGGGGACGACCCAGAACACGCTGGAGAGACTATGTCTCCCAGCTGGCATGGGAACGCCTCGGGATCCGCCAGGACGAGCTGGAAGAAGTGGCTGGGGAGAGGGAAGTCTGGGCTTCCCTACTGAAGCTGCTGCCCCCGCGACCCGACCCCGGATAAGCGGCAGAAGATGGATGGATGGATGGATATAACAAGACTTTACTGTATATATATTCCTTATATACATTCCCTCTATGTTTACTGTGTCCAATCTCATCTACGACGCTCAGAAGTTTGGGCCGAATCGATCTCAAATCGAAAATATTTAAAATATTATACCAATAATGATACATTTTATTTCAAGCGCCTTTCAAAGCTCTCAATGACACTTTACAGTCACAGACAAGCATAGATACAATAATAAATAAAATACAGTTATAAATAGAAACAAGAGATAAAGCTACACAGAAAATGCTATTTTAAATAGGTGGGTTTTGAGATGGGATTTGAAGGTGGGAAGAGAATCGATGTTACGAATGTTGGGAGGAAGTGAGTTCCAGAGTTTGGGGGCAGAGCAGTTGAAAGCGCTGTCCCCCATCGTGCTGAGATGGGCAGGGGGGTGTACACAGAGGTGGAGGGAGGAATAGGATCTGAGAGAAGGAGAGGGAATATAAATGTCAAGAAGGTCAGATAGGTATGGGGGGCAACGCATGGAGAGCTTTAAATGTATAAAGAATAATTTTAAAGTTGATTCTATATTTGACCGGGAGCCAGTAGAGCTCTTGGAGGACGGGGTGATGTGGTGAAAGGATGAGGTTCTGGTGATGATCCTGGCTGACAAATTTTGGACGAGTTGATGTTTGTGGAGAAGTTTCTGAGGGACACCAAGGAGAAGTGAATTGCAATAGTCTATCCGGGCGGTGACAAGACTATGAACGAGGATAGCAGTGATGTGATGGGTGAGTGACGGGCAAAGACGATTGATATTGCATAGGTGGAAGTATGCAGATTGGGTTATGTTATTTATATAGGAGTGGAAAGACAGTGTGCGGTCAAGGATGACACCTAAGCTTTTCACCTGATGGGAGGGAGAAATGGTCGAATTGTCAATAGTGAGTTGGTACCAACAAGGAGAATTTCAGTTTTTTTGCTGTTAGGTTTGAGGAAGTTATGAGTAAATTTCAGAGAGGCAGAGTGAAAGGGAAGAAGGTGGAAGAGAGGTGTTGGGTTTGCCTGAGAGATAGAGCTGGGTGTCATCCGCAAACAATGAAAGTGTATACCAAATTTACGGAGAATATTGCCAAGGGGAAAAGGTAGGTAATAAAGAGGAGGGGTCCCAGTACAGAGCCTTGGGGCACACCAGAAGATACAGGAGAGGACTGTGATGTGAAGGAGTTCATTTGGATGAACAGATATTGCATCGTTTGGACCCGTTTACTTACCATGTGTGTTGTAACCTGAGGACAAACGAGCCTGTTGACAGTGATCTGCAGCCAACTGGAACGTAGCGAGAAAGTACAGCGGGGACTCCAAAATAAAAAAAGCATGGTGCAATAGAACATCCGTTTCTGCTAAAAACAAACCACAAACTATTGGTGCGTTCACCTCTCTGGCTGCCGTGTCTTTTTGCTCCGAAGTCACATTGAAAATAAGACATTTCCCATTTGATGTGTTGATTTTTACATGCAGCTGTCTACCACAACACTACAGGAGATTGTGGCCTTTAGAGATGCCATTCGACCCTTTGACAGAGTTGGGCTGACCAAAAATGAGAAATACTTGTCTCACAAAATTCTGAATGATTCCCAAGACTTCAGGAAGATTATTGTGTGCACTCACAAAATGAACGTTGAACATAGTGGAAGGTGTGTGTCTCTTTCCATTTTTCATAAATGTAACAGAGCATATCCGACAAAGAATATCATAGAAACATTTAGTTAGGGTGTGGTCAATTGCCACTTCAGGACCTGAACGATTTGCTGTGATGAATGAAACTATGATCTGCTGTGTAAGGTTAGCCGTACATGACCTCAAGCTGAAAGCTGAAGCATATATGAGTTTTAGAGTGGACTTGAATTTGAGTGAAATGCCACAGTATCACGCTGTTCACGCTTGAAACCTCTCCAAAGTTTTGAATTAAATAAAATCTGTCATTGTCGGTTATATATTGGCAAATTTCCCCATTTTGGGACAAATAAAGGTTTTCTGATTCTGATTTTCTGATTCTGTTAGAATAAATCTGAGTGAAACGTGTTTGGTCACAAAGAACAAATGCCTCAATTAGGGGGATGTGGGGACAGTGCTGACAATGACTTCTTCTTTTCCTTTTGGCTTTTCTCCTCAGGGCTCGCCACAGCGAATCAGTGTCCTCCATCTAACACGGTTTTGTGCAACACGGTCTTCTATCACACAAGCTACCTTCATGTCCTCATTGACAACATCCATAAACCTCGTCTTTGGTCTTCAATTTCGGTCTCCTGCCTGGCAGTTCAAGGCTCAGCATCCTTCTCCCGATATAGTCACTCTCTCTCCTCTGGACATGCTCAAACCATCTCAGTCTGGCCTCTCTGACTTTCTCTCCAAGGCCTTTAATATGAATTGTCGCTCTAATGTACTCATTCCTGATCGTAACCAACCTGGTCACTCCCAAAGAAAACCGCAACATCTTCATCTCTGCTACCTCCAGCTCTGCTTCCTGTCTTTTTTTCATTGCCACTGTCTCCAGTCCAAAAATCATGGCGGGTCTCAACACCGTTATATACACCTTTCCTTTCATCCTTGCTGATACCCTACTATCACACATCACACCTGACTTTTTTCTTCAGCCGTTCCAGCATGCCTGGACACGCTTGTTCACCTCTTTTCCACACTCTACATTGCTCTGGACAGTTGACCCCAAGTACTTAAAATCCTCCACCTTCATTATCTCTTCTCCTGGTAGCATCACTCACACACAGCCCATGACAATGAAAAAAAAAGATATGATGATATTCATGAACAAAGGTGAACTTTTACAGCAGTAATTTTATGAGTACCTGATTGACAAATGGTGAGCAATATTACATGTATGTGGTTTGTCATGTATATAATACATGACAAACCACCGAATACGTTTTTGTCAAGATTTTTCACATCCTTTTCCCCGACGAGCAGCTCTGGTGGATAGGCAGAGACAGACAAAGCGAAATCAACTTCACAGGAGAGTGTTGAAATTGTATCTGGAAAAAATGCATTCCTCGGGCCTTAATAGCTTAGCAGCTAATCATAACATAACACCTGCTAGCTTGCTGCTTTGGCGACACATTTCCCTCCCCAGGAGACAACAGAATAAAGGAATGCAGAAAAACAAACGTAAGCAATGAAGTGGCAATGACGCGCGGTGCAACGCCGTCTGTCAATTGCACTCATGTTCAGTGGTCAAAAACCACATGAGTCAGACAAACACACACGTGCCTAAGTCCTTGCACGCAAACCGTGCGGCTGACGTGATGAGAGTAAGAGACCGGTGGGTGAGTCACCGAGTGAAACTTGGCAGTTCTGTTCGACGGATCAGCTGTTTTGATGTGTTTCAGCAAGTGCACAGCAAGTTTGTTTACCTGCTTTTATGATGTTGCAATGCTGGACATTACATTTATTTTGAGTTGAAATGAAACATAAAATGACACGACTAAGTGTGTGTGATTATGTATTTTGAAGAGCAACCAAGAAGCAACGTCATTGGGTCACATTTAGACACATACTTTTAAAGTAAAGGTGCATCACTCTTAGTTGGAAAGACCAATAAGGGATCTCACTCTGAACGCTTAGGTGATTGTCAATGTGCAAACTAAATACAGGTACATGTGTTTGTCTGCCTCTTCTCTCCATAGTAGAGTGTGTGCTTGACAACAGAAAGGACAGGCAATAAGTCTGAGAAGAGGAAAATCAATTACAACACGTAATGAATGAATTAGTTCTGGTACTTAAAGCTTGAAGTCTCTACTCTGAGTATTCAGAAGAATACAATGGTTTGGCGTGTAAATATCACACTTGTTTTCAGGTAAACTATTGTACTGTACTGCAATGACGTGCGGTAACATGTTGCATGCAGACTTGGGCTGTCAAAATTGGTATTGTTTGAATCGATTTATCGGATGAAAATATTTTGCATTTTGGTATACAGTGTATCCTCTACAATAAAACTTGCATATGCAAAATACCCCCTTGTGTGGAAAAATCGTAATGCATTAAAGCCATTCTGTTTTATGCTTCCGCTTACAATGAAAATTCCCCCTTTTGCATACTATGAAATCCTTTTCTCCACCATTGCCTCACAATGACATTCACTACAACGAAAACACGCCTACCGCAAAAATCTTATACAAACCACAGTCACCAGATTACTTAGCTATGAAACGTCAACAGTTACCACCACACTGGTTGACACATGCACAGTAGTAGATGAAGTATTTGTTAATGTTCGCACATGGTTAGAAATGTTGTAGTTTCAGACACAGCACATATGGTGGATTACTTGGTATAAAATGGCTACAAAATGGACCTGTGCAGACCAAGGCTCTTCACAAGAAGTTAACAAAAGAAAAACGTTAACACTTAAATATAGGATAATGGGAAAAAAAGATGAAATGTGGAATAAGTAGCGTAAAAGACATTGTGCAACAAATTGATATAAATGAAAGTGAATGCTGATCGCAAATTCTGCTATTTTTTTCGTGTTTTTTTTCTACACTGGCTATATGTATGTATAAATAAGTGTCTGCTCATATGCACAATTGGAATAAAAATTAAAAAGTACGCATATACTGTATGTATTTTGGGTGTGTGTATATCTTAACAAATTAACTTTGTGCCCAGTAATGAAATATTTGTGACTGCAAACATGATTTTGTTGTAGAGTTCTACTGCAATAAAAAATACATTTTTTGAACAAATGCATTTGTGTTTCAATTTTTGTCATTAAAAAAGTAAATAATCAACATTAGACATGAATGATTTTTGTACTCAAGATTATTTTTGATACTGATTCTGTTACTTTTGGTCTTTGGTCTTATGTTTTTAAGTGTCTTATTAAGCACTTGGGAGACGGTGGCATCAGCTCATCAGCTTATTTTTACAGTTTTATGGTCAACCACAGCTTAAAAATATTACTCCAAAACCACATTTGTCATTATTTAAAACTAAGCTTCATTGACTTGCTTATGATTAGTTGTCAATGCATTCTTTCTGTCTCCTCTCATACATCTGATTTTTAAGGCATCACTTGATATGGAAAAAACATATGCAAAATAGGCATAGTTGCAAGTTATCCTGATCAACACATGACGTTCAAGATGAAGAAACATTGATTACCAATTGGCATAAGATACCAAATTACCTCATGCTAATTGTACAGAGACCCAACTACTGTATTTGAAAACAAACATTACAAAGTAAATTGCCCTTTTTATGGCCCATTTATAGAGGATCGTGACACTGCCTGCCATTGTGGAGTAAACATATTTGCTTGGGAAATATATCTTATTTGCAAAACCATTCAATGCTGAGTGCTAAAAATATGTTTCCCCATCATGCTGCAGGGCACGTGCAAGCAAAAACATTTTTTTTTCCTCAACATTTCACCTACATTAGACAAATACATCCCAAAGTAAGTAAACATTTCTTAATTTACAAGTCAATACTTTGTGGCATGATGGCATTTAGCTGTTTTGAACGTATATAGACACAAATATCATCACAGAATGTAGGGGTGGTGGATCACAAAATGCAGGCAAGACAAAGGAGCTGGGTCTAATTCACAAATTGTATTAAAGAAATAAAAGAAATAAAATATAAAAGTCATAAGAACAAAAATCCAAAGTATAAAAAAAAAACTCATGTCTAAAGCTAAAACCTAACAGTGACCAAACCATGACAGGAATAAACAAACAATGACCCTGCGCAGAATGGTCAGGCCGGGAGTTCTCTTTAAGTAATTATCACATAATGATCAACAGCTGTGCAGCTGCAGGAGTAGCCCTACAGCATGTTGTTCACAAACAGAAGCATGACAAATATGTGTGAACATAAATGCGTTCAAACATATTTAGTAATAAATGTGAAGATATCTTCTGTGAAAAAAATGTTCGATCGACATTGGTAGCTCCACATTTCTGCACATTTAAACATGTGATGAAATAAAGACAAAACAACTCAATTTATTCTGGTCATGGATACAGTACGTTTTTGAAGAAAAAAAAGACCAAAGTAAAAAAAAAAAAATGGATTCTGGCTTTTGTGAAGCCGAGAGAGCATTGAACACAAGCTTTGTCTTTGCTGTTTGTCGTGCAGTGGAAAGGGAGCAAAATAATTGAGGACTAAATTGCTGAGAATTCCCGTCAGTGAAACCAGGCCAGACCGGCCTTTTTGCTGCTCGTTTCGCACCAGCCCTCCCTCCTCTCTCTCTCTCTCTCTCTCTCTCTCTCTCTCTCTCTCTCTCTCTCTCTCTCTCTCTCTCTCTCTCTCTCTCTCTCTCTCTCTCTCTCTCTCTCTCTCTCTCTCTCTCTCTCTCTCTCTCTCTCTCTCTCTCTCTCTCTCTCTCTCTCTCTCTCTCTCTCTCTCTCTCTCTCTCTCTCTCTCTCTCTCTCTCTCTCTCTCTCTCTCTTTCTCCCTCCTATCTTATCACTGCTTTTTTCACTTCTTGTTTTCTTTCCGGGCCCCCAGAGAGAGTGACGCCCCTCCTGCATGCTATACTGGTGAAACATTAGCCTCGTCTGATACCTTAAACCTGAAAGAGTGTGACCAGTAAACCAATGAAGGCATGTCATCAGCGACACTGGCACTCACACACGACCGTGCATGCACGCACGCACTCACACAAACACACACGCACGCGCGCCCACACGTATACTCACGCACACACAAAAAGGAGTCACGCTACGACTGCTTGTGTCCTCTGGAAACACAGGGATGCTTGATATCATCCTGTCACTCCTTCTGACTAATAGAGATGACTAACACATGAACACACACACAGACGCTACACAAACAACCATCTTGGAGCCTTTTGGAGCCAGTCACTACACTCAAGAGACAGACTGGCAGACAGAAACACATACACACACATGCAACATTTATCAACACATTCAATCAACAGTCAACAGCATCAACTCTGCAGACAGTTTGACACTGCAAACAATAATGTCAAACATTGTGTTTAGCAGACTGTTGTTTGGTACCGAGGAATGTGACAAATAAAATGAGAAGAAAGAAATCATGTCTACATTGTTTTGACACGACTGGGAATGAGGTTTGGTTCAACATTTTCAGTGAATGCTTTTGTTGTAACTACAATGCATGACGACAAGTGAAAACACCATAAAAGCTGTGCCCACTAAATTAAAGGTTTACAAGCAACATACAGTATATTAAAGATACTGCTCACTCTGCGGGACACAGTAGTGTGCTGCACAAATTGAGGTTGGTTGATGATATTAATGTAGTACGCATGGGACCAAACTAAACTAAATATAAACTCCAGTAGTTGTAATTGTGTATATATATATATATATATATATATACAGTAAAGTCTCGTTATATCGATAACGGATATATCGATAGTCCCGGTTATATCGATACTATTTCTATGCACGCACGGAGAAAATTACATGCAAACAGGGTCGGATATATCGATAGTCCCGGTTATATCGATATTTTTTTCGGACTCCCTTGAATATCGATATAACGAGACTTTACTGTGTATATATATATATATATATATATATATATATATATATATATATATATATATATATATATATATATATATATATATATATATATATATCACCTCCCAAAAAGAAGAAAAAGCAAGCCGGTAACCAAATCCCCACATGTAGATTGAAAGGAGAAGTCTAAATTCCCACAGGTCATGTCGGAGGTTAAGAGTCGCTGTTTCAGTCACTGAGTCTTACATATTAATCACATGTTGACCTAGCAAGCCAATCCCGTTTTTTCCACATTGGCACTCTGAGTGAAAACTCCCCACAGGTCCAGCAAACATCTAAAAAAACACACACACTAAGCATTAAAGTAAAATATCTCGCCTCTCCTTGCAAGCCTTACATGTTCATACTGGACCCGCCAGAAGTAAACCTCAATGAGAACAGGCAAAGCTGACACCTCGTCAAGTTTGGGTGGCGCCTTCATGGTAGCATGTAGCCTTGGGGTGGACAGGCATTTCAAAGGTCAGGAACAAATAACTTTGAGGAAAACTGATCCACAAGGCAGACAAGAACCCAATAATGCCTGGTAGACACTCATCAACAGACCTCCCCCCATCTCACAATTATCAATACCTTCCAAGTAATCACGGGCAGCCCCGAGATTTCTGCCACTTCGATCATCCTACCATAGCAGTTTTGCATTGAAACATAACTCTGCTCGACACTCCTCTTCCGTGCACAGACGGCAACAATCAGACTCTTCCCTGTGTTTCATCTTTGGCCCTTGTGGTTCAGCTTAAGTTGAGGGGGAGGAATCCACTCTGATCATATAATAAACTGCAAAATAAGTGTGAAAAATCTTCCAACCATGTTCACTAATTGTGTAACTGCTTTATTTCACTATACCAGGATTTTATCCATGCATGATTGCAGAAGGGACGCACTCCATTATTTGAATAGAATTCATAGTAGTGGCGAGAAAATGGTAAAAAACGGTTGGCCGATGAAGACAAATTACATTTAATGAAATGATCATTCCACTTAAAGTGTCAATTATGTATGGAGAAACACTTCTTGTTCTGAAGGAAATGGAGAAATGTGTTGGTATGTTAACGGAAGAACATTTACGTAACATTTCTGTCTGGGTAACTGCTCGTATCAAAACAATAGACTGGAACGTGATGTGAACTTTCAGCCCTACGCGTTCTATTTTAGAGAAGAAAAAAAATCTAACGTAAGATGTGGTTTAGTTGAGCATGACTGTTCACAAAGCCTATAAACATGACGTTTTTTTAAAAAAAAAAAAAAAAAAAAAAAAAAAAAAAAAAAAAATATATATATATATATATATATATATATATATATATATATATATATATATATATATATATATATATATATATATATATTGAAAAGTCTACCTGTCAGATATGGGGAGCATGTTGCTTATTTTGGTGGTTCCGCAAAACTCCACTGGTGTTTTCCCCCAGCACGCTGAACTAAAAAGCCTGCTAAGATCTAAAATATCTCATTAATGTTTCAACAGCGTACCAAGCATTGCTAGAAAACATTTACAATGGATGTTCACTGATGAAGATGTAAAGGAGGGAGGTCTGATGTGTGTTTTTGCTGATTAAGGAGGCCAGAAGCATTTGGCCAGTCATGACCTCCACGATGTTGGTGGCTCAAAGCAGAGGAAATATATATATTTATCTCCTGACATGTGTGAGCAAGTAGATAAACCCTGACCCTACGTTGAATCAGAGTTGGTCTGTCTCTTGCTTTGTGGTTAACTTCATTTGGCCTAACAAAGCACTAATAGTCATCTGTGAGCCTCCCAACCTGACCACCTACGAACACACGCACACACACACACACACAAACACACACACACACACACACACACACACACACACACACACACACACACACACACACACACACACACACACACACGCACTCGCGCGCGCGCGCACACACACACACACACACACACACACACACACACACACACACACACACACACACACACACACACACACACACACACGGGAATACCCTTCCAGGTTTTGTGTGACATAGAACACTACAAGTCTAGAGACATGAATTAGTCACTTCATGACTCAAGCTTTCACTTTAGGATTGGAATTCCTAATCTTGCCAGGTCCTCGAAACAAGCTGGGACGTAATTACAGCTAGCTGCAAGACAAACTGCAAACTGCAAACAAGAAAGACTGTACCTGGATTTCTGCATAAAGTGGTCATAAAACAAAATCCCATCTTAATGCAAATAAAAACACAAGACACATTCTGTTGACTACTCCAAGAGCTAATCAGGGTCAGGCGTCAATTTAAGGTAGCACTGTTGGCTCAAGCCTCCCTGCCAGATTAAAAAACTAAAATGAATCACAATAACTTTCCTTTTCTTAACTCATTCACTGCCAGACAATGTGCAAATATTTCCACCCCAGTGCCATGTTTTTTGTCATGTACACTGAAGTTCCAGAACCCACCGAATATTCAGTTTTAGGACTACATAAACATTCACTGCAGCGTAAGAAACCTTAGGCTTTCTTCTTTCATCAGAAAAAAAGTTCATTTTGAGGTTACTTGGCTCTGGAGTTATCTGCATTGAAAGTGAGGGTGGCTGTAGAAAGGCTGACTGAAGCTTGAAACATACCCTGCAAGAAAAAAACCAAACCTGAACAAATTCGGCAATGGTGCTCCACGTCATGCTTTTCAATTCCCGAATAAATTCTGGAATGGCAGTGAATGAGTTAATAATGATAACACAAGTTCTGTTGGAAGGCCCACAATTCGGCCGGCCATCTCCCGCCTGATCAAAGGCAATACAATATTTGTTTCATTTCAGCACGGTAGTGTGATGCCTGCTAACAAGCGGAAGCAAGACGATGAACTTTCATGCTTTAACCCACATGTTCTTTTCATCCTGTCATCAGAATCAGAATCAGAATCATCTTTATTGCCAAGTATGTAGGACACACAAGGAATTTGTTTCCGGTAGAACACGCTGCACTAGTATCGTTGTCAAAAAAACTGCTAAGTGGCACTATACAGTTCCATTTTGGCTACTGTTACGTTGGCAACAAAAAAGTCTTTCGGGTGAAAATGATAATTACAAATTTGGGCCAATTTCAGTTGAAAATTTGTAAATTTTCAGTGCATCCTTCTTAATTTCTCTTGTGGATTACTTTTTTCCCGTTACTTTGGGTTGAACTTACATCCTCTTGTGGCATCCAACAGAGGAGTCATATGTTTTGGCCTGCCTTGGACTGTCTCCTACACATAGAGTTGCCTCCCAGTTATTACTGCTACAGGTAAATTGGGCCAAGGGCGAGATAAGTACTGGCACTGAGTTCACGTAACCAAGATGATTAGGTAACATAGGCCAGCAACAGTCTGACCACGCATACATATATACAAAGACAACTTGCATGGCGGTGTTGTCTGCCAGTATGAACAAGATCTTATGATGAATGAGATGCATTGAGTGTGGTAATCTTGTGTGCGTCTCCTGAGATATTTGTCATGACCTTTTCGGATTAGTGTCACTGTGTTGAATTTCATCTGAACACTAAAACAACAACTTGGAGACAGTGGAGGAGACCTTTACTCAGCCAAACCATTCGATTAGACCCAAATCAACATCCCAAGACAAGAGTCAATGTTAAAGGGGTAAAAAAACGAATGTTATGTTAAATGTTAATGCTAAATGTTCAAGGGTTAAAAAACGAATTGTTCAGTCTCCAGCCCAGAGAAAAGAATCAGGCACCTACAAAACTTTAAGACAGGCTTGACATAACGGATAGTGCTATACCACTGAGATGGCAAAATGAAATTTTAAACCTAACATGAATTTTGATGAGAAATATGGGACTGTAAACATGCAAGCGTGACCTAAAAAAACTGTAAATTGCAAAGGCCATATGTGTGAAAAAGAGAGAGAGGAGAGACATAATAAAACAATTCAACATAAAATATTTACAGTTTTTATGGTTGGCAATTAAGAGGGACAGTGGTCAACTGGTTCACATATCTGCTTCACAGTGCAGTTCAGCTATGGAATTTTGTATTAATCATAATCATAATCACAGTTTCTCTCTCACCATTGACAGTTCAACCGTGTCCCCCTCCCCTCAGGTCAAGAGCCTGGGTGTCATCCTCGATAGCTCATTATCTTTTCAGTCCCATATAAATAACATAACTCGGTCTGCTTATTTCCACCTCCGTAATATTAACCGTCTCCGTCGCTCGCTCACCCCTCACACCACTGCTATCCTTATCCACAGTCTCGTCACCTCCCGCATCGATTATTGCAACGCACTTCTCTTCGGTATCAACCAGAAATTTCTCCATAAACTCCAACTCGTCCAAAATTCTTCAGCCCGGATCATCACTAGAACCCCCTCCTTTCACCACATCACCCCTGTCCTCCAGCAACTCCACTGGCTCCCTGTTAAACATCGTATCGAATTCAAAATACTTCTGTTTACATTCAAAGCCATCCATAACCTTGCCCATCCCTATCTTTCTGACCTGCTTCAAATCTCCGTTCCCTCTCGGTCCCTCAGATCTTCATCCTCCCTTCACCTCTATGTGCCCTCTGCCCGTCTCACCAGGATGGGTTGCAGAGCTTTCAGCCGCTCTGCTCCCAAACTCTGGAATTCTCTTCCACCCAACATCCGCAATATTGACTCCCTCCCTATTTTCAAGGCTCACCTCAAAACCCACTTGTTTAAAATTGCTTTCAATGTATAGTTCTATCTGCTATTTTATTATATATCATTTTACTTATGGTTTTATTGTTATGCGCTTTGTTTTATTGTTTTTATTGTAAAGTGTCCTTGGGTGTTTTGAAAGGCGCTTGAAATAAAATGTATTATTATTATTATTTATAATGATAATACATTTCATTTATAAGTGCCTTTCAAAACTTTCAAGGTCACTTTACAGTCACAGTATTATGTAAAGGCAAAAAATGTGTGTCATTTGGAGCCGTACTGCATGCTGAAAATGAAAGATTATCGAATTACTGTTTTAGTAACTGAAAATATGAGCAAATTACAGCACATTAACAAACTCTTGGGGAAATCATGTGAGACCTATGAATATACTATACATATGGTCATACAAAATAAAATAAACACAAAGTAAAATAGTTGTCCAGGAGGACAATGTCACTTTATTTATTATTTTTTTGTACCAACCAGCTTAAATTTAAGCCTAGTGTTGACCTATATAAAAGCTAGAGTTTATATACATGCACTCAATTGTAAAATAAATGGATTTCGCTTGCTTTAGGTCAACCTATATCTTCCTTAACATATTTAATCTGCAACAGGACAATAAGTTAGATAAAACATCAGAGCAAACTGGCACAATGAATGAAATGTCCTATTTGTCAACTAAACATTGTGTTGAACCACAAATACCACATCGACCGCTTATCTGAAAACATGTATGCTCGCCATTTAATTTCAGGGCTTACTTAAGGATAAGAGGTTATCATCTGGCAACCACAATAACGTCCTTGCATATAATATACACATCTTACTCCAAAATCACTTGTCAATACAAAGAGATTTGAGCCAGATATGAGCCTTCAAATCATTTTTGTATGAATCTCTTATTGTTGTATTATTGAAATTTGAGCACAGCAACAATCAATCACAAATGGATTATTTTTACAAACGTACATTATGTTTTCTTTTTGTGCACAATGCCACAGGGGAGGGGTCCTGCTTAATAGTCATATTTCAGAATCAGATCAGGAGGCGGCCCAGTAGTGGTTAGCACGGCAGCTTCACAGTGCAGAGGTCCTGAGTTCAAGACCCGGTATGTCCTCCCTGTGTGGAGTTTGCACGTTCTCCCTGAGCCCGCGTGGGTTTTCTCCGGGTCCTCCGGTTTACTCCCACATTCCAAAAACATGCATGGTAGGCTGATTGAACACTCTAAATTGCGGTGAGGTTCATGGCTGGTGAGGCACCGACGTCATCACAGTCAGTCATTGGCAACATGTTTTGTTTAAAATGTCATGTCAGCATTCTTTATATAAACTGTAGCATAGAAACAAATAATTAAAAAAACCTGATTATCGTGTTACCTTTACTTATAAATGAAGTCCATGCGCCGCTCCTTCTGAAGAAAGGCATCAATAACTTCTTTGTAGAAGCCTTCCTTATCTTTCTTCAGTTTTAAAATCTTTTAAAATCTCTATTTCTTTCAATTTAGATATGTAATCCTCCATTCTGAAAATAAGGCCAAGCAACACGAAAAAATGACTGGATGGTTGCACTTAACTTGCTAACTGTTTACTGTTGCTTGCTCTTACTAATTCTATTATTCTGCAGCCGAGGAGGCGCTAGAAGAATCCGTAATCACCAGCGCCCCCTGTCATGAGGCAGGAGAACTGTGTGCCTCACCTATGCACACAGTTTTGATTAAAAATAAAATAAAATAAACACTGTAGTACATTGTTTATTATGTACAGTGACTGTAAATTATATACACCAGTAAAGTACAAATAACTAAATAAATATAACTGTTTAATTTTTCATTTGATATTTCCATGATGACAGGTGAGGCACTGCCTCACCTGCCTTCCCTGACTGCACGTCACTGCTAAATTGTCCCTAGGTGTGAGTGTGAGAGTGAACGGTTGTTTGCCTCGGTGTGCCATGCGATTGGCTAGCAACCAATTCAGGGTGACCCCTGCCTATCATCCCCCGCGACCCTCATGAGGATAAAGCGGTACGGTAAATGGATGGATGGGTGGATGGGTGGATGGATAGAAAGTAAGGTCTAGAGAGGAAATTATCCTTAGTGATGTCAATGGGAAATTTGACAACTAAATTAAGCTTCAAGGACTGGATGGTCACACGCATTGCAGAATCAGTGCTGACACATCAGTGAAACGTTTTCCCTTGTCACCGTTGACAAAAGCATTATTGAAGGAAAATACATGAAAATAAATAAACTTCACTCCAGGCATAAGGACAACTAATCTGAGCAAAGGACTGTGAAACAAAGAGTAGAGATAAAATGGCATTTAGTATGTGTGATATTGTTAGAGTGATACAAGTGTCACATGTGCAAATATCACAAGGCCAAATGGGCACTATTTGCACATTGGAAATACCCAAGGTTTAGCTCTATTTTAATGTTTGCTTTATTCCCATGATGCAACTGCAGGGCGGTCACCTACAAACCTACAGGACCGGTACTCTGTGACGTCAATTGTTTTCTTTTCAAATCAGGTGCTAAACACACAAAGATTGCCGACAGAAGAAAATTGCAAGATACATTTGAGCCAAGTCAGAAAGTCTTGCCAACATAATAAAAAGGAGGGTCCAAAAAACAATCTTGGTCTACCAAACAGCAATACTGATGGATGATGAACACATCGTTAAGGTCATGACTCGCTCCAATACCACAAGTCCACAAAAGGTCAACAGCGTGCCTTACCGTTCTTTCAAGAAGTCAACCACTCTTCTGAAGTCGTCAATGCAATACTCCCTCTTCATGTCCATGAGGACGCTGTCAGAGGCTGACTGCACAGGAACATGAAGGAAGGCATAAACACGCGGATGATTCAAGATCTTCGCCATCTCCTAAAGAGTCACAGAACAGACAATGAAGGGCTAGCAACATTGCAAAACGTTGAAAGGTATTTGTGACAGGTTCCAAAAGCAGCTTTGGAACCATGTAAAAGTCTTCATTTGTTGACTTGATTGTCATGGTGTTTTATTGTTCTCTCTCTGCACAGACTATTTTCTTTCCCCTTTTTAAAGTGTCCATTCTGTGTCCATTTCGGCACGCATGCTCTCGCACGAGTGTGCTTGTTATATGCCTTCTTCATCTTCGCGAGAGTGGCTGACTTTCCAGCAGCTCATGTATTTTGTTTTTGTACTTTCATTCCTTTCATCACTTTGCTGCTGTGAAATGTAAATTTCTCCACTGCGAGACTCCTCTTCTTTTCCTTTCGGCTTTTCCCTTCAAGGGGTAATAAAGGCAAATCCAATCCAAAATCCAATCCAATTCTTTCGAGTTGGCAAATTATAACAGTAAATAATTGCAGTAACTATTTTTAAGATAAGAAACATGAATAGTCACATAATGGGGACATTTGCAATCTACAGCAGCAAAGTTGAAAGGGGTGGGGGGAGGTAGAAAAGAAGTATTGCATGCACAAAAATGATTCAGAAGACTGAATTGTACAACTGCACACTAAAATGTTACAGGAAAAAAAACGAGATAGTGTCAAAAGGAAAAAGTATAAACGTGTCAGAAAACTGAACTGTACAACTCGACAAACATCGTTCAGAAAAAAGAACTGTACATCATGCAAGAGTATAAAATATACACTCTAGATTGAGGCATATATTTAACACTTTATGCTTTTTAAATAGTGTTCATCTGTATTTTAAAGGAAAACCGACATCACTTTTTTGTTTCCTAACTGACACCAGAAAAACGTTTTATAGCATCTAAAATACCCAAAACACATCATTGTATTCAGCTTTTATTGACCAACAGAAAGTCCCAACTTACAATTAGGTTTGTACCCTTCCGAACTGATGTCATCTGGTAATGACGAGTATTGCGGATATAAATCTGGATTGCAGACTTTGCCTGTAAACTTAAGGGACAACCTACGTCACTTTTTTGTTTCCTAACTGACATCAGAAAAATATTTTAAAATCTAAAATACCCAATACATGCGGTATGATATTTTTAGTGAAATGCAAAACACCAATAAAAATGACTTAAAGTGTCCAAAAACTACTTCAAATTGAACCTGGAAGTGGCCAGTTTCAGATGGTCCCGCCCCCTTGTTCGTCACGTCACCCCAAGACGTCTTGCCTTGCTGGAGAATCAAAACAATGGCTTCAGATTCGGAGAATATGCTTTGTTGTTACTCATCCAGTTATGAATATGATTCAAATAGTTCTGAAGAGGAAAGCATACATGTTTGCAATCGATTAAATAATTTATTCTGTGCCATTTTGAGGCAATAGGGGGGAAATGTAGCACCAAAAAAGAGGCAGAAAATGGCGACAAAGATCCGCGTAAGGAATTAATCAGCCCGTTTCCACAGGCTGATTAATTCCTTACACTGAGCTTTGTCGCCCTCTTCTGCCTCTTTTTGGTGCAACACGAAGTTTTCAGACCAAACACGTACAGCAAAATGCATTGACGTGATGGAAAGACTGCTACAATGGATTGGATTGGATTGGATTTGCCTTTATTATGTGTCCTTTTTTCGGTCAGGGGCGTTCCTTCAGTGACGTAGGGTGAGGACTCGTCACCAACTCAAAAACAAGACTTCCGGAATATTCAGGGCGAGTCTTAAATCGTAAAATATAGCTATATGCGGTGGAATCTTTGTAAAATATGCTCAGTAGAAGTCATTTGAAGCCATTTTACAAATTATGGACGCAACTTGTCGGGAGACGTCGGTTGTCCTTTAAGCTCAAATATTTTTGTTTCTGTACGTGGGTTGCCTTTTTAGAATGTCCCATTTAATGTGTTAGCTTCTTGTGATTGCGTTGTTGAGGGTGGGCAAACAACTTCAGTCACAGCCTGAAGCAGACATTGATATACGCGTGTATACCAATTCGAACTAAAATATCCAGAATCACCCCTGATCATTTTGGGCAATTTTAATCAAACACGTTTAAACCGTGAACTTCCCAAATATAAGCAGCATATTGACTGTTTCACCAGAGGAGAAAACATTCTAGATCATTGTTACACAGCACTCAAAGGCGCATACCGGTTTGTTGCGCATGCATCATTGGGTCTTTCTGACCACTATTTAATCCACTTAATTCCCACATACAAACAGAAACTCAAATGTGTAAAACCGGTCGTCAAGACAGTTAAAAAATGGACAGATGAAGCAAAGTTATCGCTACAAGAATGCTTAGACTGCACTGATTGGAGCGTCTTTGAAACTTCAACGGGCACATTGGATGAATACACAGACACATCATACATCAGTTTCTGTGAGGACATGTGTGTACCAACAAAGTCCTTCCACTCATTCAACAACAAGCCATGCGATCGAGCAGTTTACAAACTCGCCCGAAACAGGCTGACGAAGGAAATTAACATCGCAAAGAAAAGTTATGCGGAGAGGCTTAACAAACAGTTCTCCGCTAACGACTCTGCATCAGTGTGGAATGGCCTGAAAGCAATAACAAATTATCGTTTACCATCCCCCCAAGCAGTGTACAACAATGGTATGGCTGATGAGTTAAATAAATACTTTTGCCGATTTGAAAAGGACATACCCATTTCCCTGGTCTGCCCACCGTTACCAGAAACTACCGTATCTCCGCCCTCTGCCCTACAGACAGAAACTAGACGTTAGACGGCTCTTCAAGCAGCAGAAGATCAAGAAAGCTGCGGGACCTGACAGAGTGTCCCCCTCCTGCCTGAAAATCTGCGCTGACTAGCTGGATCCGGTCTTCACACAAATCTTCAACCGATCCCTGGAGCAGTGTGAAGTCCCATCCTGCTTCAAACAGTCTACTATTGTCCCAGTTCCAAAGAAACCAGCACCCTCGGGATTGAACGAATATAGACCTGTTGCTCTAACGTCTGTGGTCATGAAGTCCTTTGAACGCCACGTGCTGAACCACCTAAAGAACATCACCGGACCTCTGCTAGATCCTCTTCAGTTTGCCTACCGGGCAAACAGGTCTGTGGAGGATGCAGTCAACATCGGACTGCACCACATCCTCGACCACCTTGACAACACAGGAACCTACGCAAGGATCCTGTTTGTGGACTACAGCTCTGCGTTCAATACCATCATCCCAGAACTCCTCATCCCCAAACTTCTCCAGCTTGGTGTGTCCCCTACGATCTGCCCGTGGACCCTCAGCTTCCTGACAGGACGGACACAACAGGTCAGACTGAGAAATATATCATCCACAACACGAACCACGAGCACTGGAGCCCCGCAGGGATGCGTCCTCTCTCCATTGCTCTTCTCTCTCTACAAGAACGACTGCACCTCAACGCACCCAGCTGTCAAATTCAGTAAGTTCGCAGACGATACCACGGTCATCGGTCTCATCAAAGACGGCGACGAGTCTGCGTACCGACAACAAGTGGAGCAGCTGGAGCTCTGGTGCAACCATCACAACCTGGAGCTGAACACGCTCAAGACAGTTGAGATGATCGTGGACTTCAGGAAACATCCACCACCACAGCTACCCCTCAAACTATCCAACTGCCTTGTGTCAACCGTTGAGACTCCAAGTTCCTGGGAATCACAGTCTCCCAGGACATGAAGTGGGAGGTCAACACCAACTCTATCCTGAAAAAGGCCCAACAGAGAATGTACTTCCTGAGGCTGCTAAAGAAGCATGGCCTGCCACAGGAGGTGCTGCAACATTTCTACACGGCTGTCATCGAATCCATCCTGTGTTCTTCCATCACCGTTTGGTTCGGGGCCGCCACAAAAATGGACAAAATCCGACTTCAACGGACAGTTAGGACGGCGGAAAAAATCATTGGCACCGCCCTACCCACTCTCGAGGACTTGCACCCTGCAAGAATCCAAACACGGGCGCGGAAAATCCCACTGGACCCTCCGCACCCTGCCCACCACCTTTTCCAGCTACTCCCCTCAGGCAGGCGCTACCGAACCATGCGCACCAAATCCAGCAGACATTTAAACAGCTTCTTCCCCCAAGCCATTAACTCTTTGAACTCTTTGAACAGTAGCCAAAATGGAACTGTATAGTGCCACTTAGCAGTTTTTTTGACAACGATACTAGTGCAGCGTGTTCTACCGGAAACAAATTCCTTGTGTGTTCTACATACTTGGCAATAAAGATGATTCTGATTCTGATCGGCTGTAATTGTGTTTTGGCTTGTTTAGCATAAACTGATTGGCTACCATTTGAGTTGAGCAGGCCAGGTAAGATGCAATGAGCCGGGTTCAAGCGTGTGAGAGGTCTTGGCATAATGAATGGACAATTTACATTCCAAAAACACCCTGACGGCGCGATTGATAAAGGTAGATTGTTTGTAAGAAAGGGTCTGATTACCACCTAAGCAGCTCAAATTTAGCCCACCACATCAATGGAAAGCACTCAGTCGCGAGTGGAGCCATAGTTAATGTTAGCATGAAATCATTAACAATTTAGCTAGCAAAGCTCTTCGGCAAACTAAAGTCGAGGAGAACACCCCATGGTTGAGGCATGACGTTAGCATAGCTGCTGTGTCCTCTGTTGCCTCCTGGTAGTGATTGAGGTTTATTGAAGCACTGTGATTTAAGAGATTTAAGGGTCTGTTTTGATATTTAGTTGATTATTATCTGAAGTAAGTTCATTTGCTCAGATAAGTGTTTTTACTGTTATTAATGGATTAACCAAAGCACATTTTAAGGACCTGATCATTTATTTTTGTTTTATGCCATAATTCTTTGGAGATTTTACAAAAACAAATTAAACAGTGATGTTTGCCCTCGTGGTCAAAACTAAAGACTGCAGGTGGGACTTGCACTTGTTGGTGCTGTTGTTAAATCCAGCTACTTTCACCCGATGCAGCTAGTTAAAATAAAACCTCTCCTTTCTTATGAGCACCTTGAAGCAGTAATTCATGCCGGCTTGATTACTGTCATGCGCTTTGCTTTGGAGTCAGCCAATCCGCCACCAAGTATATCCAGCTGGTCCAGAATGCTGCGGCTCGCCTGTTGACTGTAAAAGGGTGCACACAACTCCTACTCTGGCATCCCTTCACTGACTCCATATACATTTTAGTTTTTTTCAAGATCTTATTATTTGTATGTAAATGGCCTCGCTCCTCCTTACCTCTCTGAGCTCATCCACCCCAACACACCTTCCCGGCACCTTAGGACTGCTGACCAGACATACAGTAATTATATCTGCCAAAAACTAAACGGAGGCTCAGAGATGATTGAGCCATTTCCGTTGCTGGTCTCTCCCTGCTACTGAGCAAGCCCCCTTGCTGCCCATCTTTAAAACCTGCCTCAAAACTCATTTATACACTTTGGCATGTGACCGGTGGTATGCAGTATAATTCAGACTTGATCTCAGTTTTACTCTGTGGTGCTTTCTACTATCTTTGTGACTGCTTTATTGGCTATACAGGTAGCATACGATTTACGATCGCTGCGAGTTACGACCACCCGTACTTACGACCACGACCGCCAGACCTTTTTTTAAAAAATACTACGGCTGCCACCGATACACTGTGTTTTTGAAGTAGGATGTTTATTTGCTGGAGCAGCATTGCACAACATGAGGATACAAACCACAGCGTGTTTGCGATGCATTTGGTAAAAGAAAAGACTCGAGATAGTCCTTCTTTTTAGATATGTCACGTTTCGAACGAGGCAGAAAGCAGCCGACTAGTCGGAGCGAAATTGAATATCTGGATCCTCAAGTAAGCGACAGAGACAGAGGTCCGTGTAGGATGATTTATTAAGAGACAACACAAAGTGCTGGTCCCAAAAAGAGGACCAGGGGAATAATACAAAATAATACCAAAAACGACAAGGTTATACAAAGTACAAATACAAGTTGACAACGTCCTGTTTTAGCGTCCTGATGAAGGAATTGATAGCATTGGAAGCTGTCAATCCGAACGCGACAATATCGAACAAGTAGAATGTTTATTTGCTGGCGCAGCATTGCACAACATGAGGATACAAAATAACTGTTTCTTAACAAACACGTAGGCCAATTTTCTCCAGCACGATAGCATCTCACTCGCACAGCATTTGGGAGGGCAGGGGGGTTGTCCACCAACGCCTCGGCGTCGGTTGACACCGGCACTCGAGTGGGTGGGATCACCGCGACACAAACACCGTGTCGGGCTCACAGTCGGCGCCCGCCGCCTCTTCGAGACAGGTGACCTCTTCTGGCTTCTCTGTTAGCAGCGAGAGCGATTTTTGGACAGCTCGCATGCGTGGGAAGCCGTGCGGATTTGGGTCAGCAGAAAGTGTGTGCGCAGACACGGTAATAAAGATCAATAATACAAAATATAAAACATTTAAAATGGCACTAAAAGTTATAAGATTTATAAATGAACTGTCAACATTTTAATATATAATAGTATTAAATAGAAAATGTTGTTTAAAAACACAGATTGACATCGAATACTATCCTGTCGTATAAACCTCGCGTCAGCCATTTTGAATGCATTTCAATTTACGACCGTTTGACTTACGACCGTTTTGTCGGAACGGAACCCGGTCGTAACGCAGATGTTACCTGTATATGATAGTTGTCCATGTACAGTATGCAGCTTGTCTGTTAGAAAGTGCCCTATAAATACAGTTGAGTTGTCTTAAATACAGCAGAAAGTAAATGGTGATGACCGTATCTGTCAAAGTCTGTTGAAAAACGATAAAATACCTTATAATTCCCCCGTTTTTATCTGCCGCAAAAAATGTAATTAATTTAAAATGAAAATATGTTTTTGATAATTTTTGGATTCAATTAAAGCATAAATTATGAGAGCAATTTATTACACATCTTAATTCATTAATATCAATTAAAATGGGGTTCCTTGACAGCGCTAGTCCTGTCCTTTAAATCTTATAAAGTGAAACCAGCTGGAGGCTTCGAACTAAATAAGTATGTGAAAGGACTGATTGATTTACATACTGTATGTGCAAGCTCAAAACCCCAAATTGCTATACTTCAAATGATAATAATGCTGTGACAGACCACATTTGTAGGTGATATGTATTAAATTAAGACACTCAATGAAAACAAGTGATTGTATTGTTGTTTGATATTTTGGGGAGTGGGGGATGACATGTTTAAACGGACATGCATTTTAAAAACTGCATATTAACGAATATAACAGGGTTATTTTTTTAACTGTAATTTTTACAACTGGCACTAAAAGGCTGGACAGAGCATAAATGTCAAATTTGTCTAATGGACATAATCAAGGTGGTATCATTAGCATGCTAATCACCAGAAGAAGGGGCAAGAGAAAAGGAGAGGGGAGAATGAAATGATTTAATGATTTCTGACAAGAATGTACTGATTGCAGGCCATCTTTTCATTAAAATCTATTGAAGATGGTTCCTACTTCACGAGCAGGCAAATGTACATACACACGCACACGTCGACACGCAGAAACACACAGACCTCAGTCACAGCGGAGGTTGGCCAATACTCGCTCCAAATTAGAAAGAATTAATTTGGTTGGGGAAAAAAAGACGCTTGAATGGTGACATAAATCAGCTTGCGACATGTGTGAGAGAATGTGTGAGAATGTGTGTGTGAGAGAGAAAGACAGAGAGAGAGAGAGAGAGAGAGAGAGAGAGAGAGAGAGAGAGAGAGAGAGAGAGAGAGACAAAGAGAGAGAAAGAGAGAAAGAGAGAGACAAAGAGAGAAAAAGAGAAAGAGAGAGAGAGTTTTAAGGAATACAATTCAAACCTCAATAATGTCTACACATGGTGGGCTGACAAGAATTATGTTTTACTTCAAAGCCCTTTCAAATTACTCTGTTTAGACAACTGATTTAATTATTAGTTTTTGTGTGAGCCCGAAGTTACAGACGCTCCTCAGCTTACGAATATTCGAGTTACGTACGTACATACAAACAGTTTTGTGGGTCTAAAAATGTTCGTACAGATATGCTGCAAGTTAGATTTTGTATTGCGCGCCTTTTTCCGGCCGAGCTCGCTTGCGATTCCCTGCGCACTGTGCTTCACGAACACACACAAACGCACGCACACACACTGGATGTTTCAAATGCTGGATGTATATGCAAGCCCAATTAGCTGACCAATCAGCTGAAGTGTTGCCAATGAGTTCAGGCCAATGAAGCAACTGACGAACCAATTTGCCTTACCAACGACCGCTCGGAACGTATCTCGTTCATAAGGTGGGAAGTCTCGGTATACAATTTCAAAACTACCGTAGGCCTGTACCATATTGAGAAAACATATTATCAGTTTTATGTTTTGTGGTGAACAGTAATGTGATATTTAACATCCATGGAAAGAAATGCCATTGTTTATTATATGTAAGAATGTTGATATTTATCTTTAAGAATAACACTTGTGTAATCGGATTGACCTCAAAAGAGCAGAAATAAACTCATGTTTGTGCTCCAAATTGTTGCAGAGTTTTGCTTTTCTTCCCTGTAGTATCACAAACAATTCCCCCAACCGAGAAACATAATACAAGTCAATGTAAGCATTGCAAGTCCCATATTGCTGTGACATTTATATCCACTTTGAGACTGATTAGTATGAACAGATCATCGTGGGCACAGTGGGATCAAGCTATACTGTCGCCTTTAGCACTTGCGAATTGAGCTTAGTGAGCTGTCAATTATTTTGATACAGTCTGTCTGTAGCTCAGCAATAGATACCGAGGCATAAACTGGATCTATATGAAGAAATTCCTGGTTTTGGTGTGCAGCTTAGTGTTGTTTTAGTATGCAAGAGGTATACATTATTAGGTACGGCAATATGTTGTAGTCAAGATTCCCTATCAGGGACAACTCCCAGATGATCAAGATGTGTGAGCATGTGAGCACCGGCGGCAACCGGGCTCTAAACGTGGTAGCATGAGAAGCAGGGCTGCTGAAGGCAACGACGGGATTAATTTTATAAGGGGAGGACTCTTCATTCACATGGGCCATTTTTTGTGGGCGTCTGACACAGTGCATCCCATCCTCCAATCATTATCCATAGCACTGATATGAATCTCTGTCGTTAGCGATCCCTGAGGACCGCAGGCCTCTTCGGTGCTCACAGACACGTTTGTGAGTCCACAGAGAAAACGATGTCTCGATAACACACACCTCATGGACTGATGAGACTCTACCGTTAAATTTTGGTCCAAGTGCATTTTTGTTCTGATTATCAGTTTAACAACAGTATGACATTTTTACCCCCCTCTCCCACCAAAGCCTTTCACTCTTGTTCATGCAACAAGACAGAAATGCTTTTCATCTTTACTGTATCAGCTCGGATAGACACAAATCAGAAACCTTCTATCACAACTGGCTTAGCTCAAAGGATCTCATATTCAGACCTTTAAAATCAGATAGCACTGTAAGGAAAGGTACATATGTGGTATCTGTGGATGGGGGAGACTAAGTTGAAAGATCTCAGAAGAAATACACATTAACTTTCATATAGTTCACTTCTATTTGACAAAAACAAAACATGCTGTGATCTTTTGTTTTCTTTCGAAAATTTACTTTTTGACGGTTCGCCCATTAACCACGGCCTTTCTGTACATGATCTCCTGGCTTGCATTGCAGATAAAATAGAATTCTACAAATCACTGTTTGATTAATATTGTGAATCTGGATCCCCCCTCTTTACACCCATAACAAAAAAATATAATAACTAAAGCTTCAATGATAACCCATTTCTTTATTATGTTTCATTCTTTGTTCAAATCACGTGCATACATGAACTTTCGTGTTTGGTAATTCGCTCAGTAAAATATGGTCCGGTTGTAAGTTATTTGAAAATGAACCTCCCCCCCCTTTCGCTTATACTCTTCAGAGAAGGATTGAAACTGTGTATATGTGCATGCTCGACTGGGATCACCACCTTATCGTGGTGAGGCACTTTGAGCGTCTCCATGACCCCGAGAGCTATGTCGGCCGGAGTCTTGCACTCCTGGCACGGTCACCCAAGCCGAACAGGTCGAAGGGTAGAGACCAGACAAAGGCTGTTCCAAACCCGCACCCGGGGGTAGGCATAGGCGGAGTCCAACGAACCGGACTACCTGGCAGCCCCCTGCAACGCCCCTGTGGCGATGTGGAACGACGGTGGGCACAGGCCAAGGATGTGGCTGGAAGTGCCTAGTCAAACCATGCACACAGGCGGCAATGGAGTGATGGTCTTTGAGACCCGCCGGGAAGCACCCGGGAAACCGCCAATTCTTTGGGTTCCGGGGGGAGTATGGTTGAAGCGGAAACTGAATGTGCACACTGGTGTAAGTGTGCACAAGCGCGTGATTGTTTTCAACAATTCAACAAATATTATTCTATATTTACAAATGATATGGCATGAAATATGATACATGAGGTCGTCGGTTAGCCAAGTAAGTCTGAAATATGTGACAGAATAAAAATTGAACAACACAAAAAGAGAAGTAAATGGATTGAGGAGATCATCTGAATGTGCGCAAAGATGCAAAGTAGCAAAGGTGAGTATGAAGCAGATTGAAAACGCAAGAGCTTTAAATTGAACATGATATCTGCAAGATTATATAGGAGTGGACCAAAAAAAAGTGTTCAAAAATTAAGTGGTCAACATGTTACAGAAAGAAGCTATTGCACACCCTGGTGGGAATACACACGTGCTCCCTAGCCTCCTGCCTGAACAGAGGAAAAGAAAAAAAATATCCGTGCGTGCAAGTGTGCATAAAAATGTGAAGCACCCTCTTTCTGCTTCTGATGGTGAAGGTGGGAAGTTGTTCTGCACAATATTCCAAGCAGCTTTTAACAAGATTGGAGAAGCCTTCTTCTGTAGCTGAGCAGTCACAGTGCCACAAGGCACTCTCCACCTCATATCTGTCGAAGCTCCTTAAGATAGTGCTCCCCCATTCACCAGGTCATAACTTACAGAGGAAGACATTGTGTTGTTGAGTCGTCTTCGGCAGACAAGAAGTATTTTGGGTTTGGTGTTTTGACATCCTCAGAATGATGGACCTCAAGTTACGTGTGTATGGAGACCACTTCTGCTGCTGCTCCTCCAAAGTGCTTAGGGAGCATCTCAACACCATACACTTGTTCTTCAAAGGTTGTTACCTTTTGATCAGTCCACCCAATGGTCTACCTCTTTACTGTACTTGCTTGCATTCATCATTGTCTGTGATGAGTGCCACAACCGCAACGTTATCCGTGATGAGTCCCACTACCGGTATCTTGTCCGCAAGCTTAACTCTATGACAATTCAGGGATTTCACAGAGCAGTCATAGACCAGGAGCGTGAAATGGAGGGTGCTTTGCACATAGCCCTGGGGAGAGCGAGTTCATGGAGGAGACGGTGCCTTGGATACTGACACGCTGTTGTCTGTTGGTGGTCCCAGTTCCCCATTGGTGGACTGTTTTTTGGAGTGTGTTAGCAACTGCACATGTCAATTTGTGTCGGGTAAAACCTAGGGTAAGATATTTTTTTCTCTCGTAAACATTACATTGTGCATGAAATACTTCTTTCTTCGGAGTTTACCCCCTCCACCCTTTCATTTTGGCTGCTGTATCTATTGTGAGACAAATAAAGGTTTTCTTATCTTATACAACTACGAGATGGCACATAACGGCGAAACAACTGAATGGAAAATCTAACGAGAGTTTCTTCATATTAGGCGCATCAGATTATCAGAATCAGAATCATCTTTATTGCCAAGTATGTAGAACACACAAGGAATTTCCGGTAGAACACGCTGCAGTAGGATCGTTGTAAAAAAAAAAAAAAAAAAAAAAAAAAAAAAAAAAAAAAAAAAAAAAAACTGCTAAGTGGCACTATACAGTTCCATTTTGGCTACTGTTGAAAGAGTTCAAAGAGTTAATGGCTTGGGGGAAGAAGCTGTTTAAATGTCTGCTGGATTTGGTGCGCATGGATCGGTAGCGCCTGCCTGAGGGGAGTAGCTGGAAAAGGTGGTGGGCAGGGTGCGGAGGGTCCAGTAGGATTTTCCGCGCCCTAGTTTGGATTCTTGCAGTGTGCAAGTCCTCGAGAGTGGGTAGGGCGGTGCCAATGATTTTTTCCGCCGTCCTAACTGTCCGTTGAAGTCGGATTTTGTCCATTTTTGTGGCGGCCCCGAACCAAACGGTGATGGAAGAACACAGGATGGATTCGATGACAGCCGTGTAGAAATGTTGCAGCACCTCCTGTGGCAGGCCATGCTTCTTTAGCAGCCTCAGGAAGTACATTCTCTGTTGGGCCTTTTTCAGGATAGAGTTGGTGTTGACCTCCCACTTCATGTCCTGGGAGACTGTGATTCCCAGGAACTTGAAGGTCTCAACGGTTGACACCAGGCAGTTGGATAGTGTGAGGGGTAGCTGTGGTGATGGATGTTTCCTGAAGTCCACCATCATCTCAACTGTCTTATCGGGTGCACTGTTGGCTTTTTAGAGTGTTAAATGCTTTTCTGTGCAGCTGCTAGTGCGGAAATGTTACTTCTTTTTGTGAGAGTAGCCCTGGAGCTATACTGGCACACCTCACATATTTGTGAAGACAACAATATACACAAACAATATATAGAGGACGAGACACAGACCCACAAGTTGCATTAAATGCGTATACCCAAGAGAGTCTGAGGGAAAAATAAATATTCTACATTCTGTTCCCAGGATAATACGTCAAATCCCAGTTGGTAGGAACTGCATTCAGAAGCAGTCAAGAGAAACCAAGCTTCTCATATTCTACCTCTCAAGGGTTGCACTTAATGTTTCCTTGAGAATAACACCAGCATGCAGCACCTTTCACAGCACGGTTATAATATGTGGAAAAATCGACACCCTCTGTCATTAACTAATTCACTGCCAGGCATGGGCAAAAATTAGTGCACTCCAGTGCCAGGGTTTTTTTCATTGTCACTTGAATTCCAGGATCCACAGAATATTGAGTTTTAGGACTACATAAACAACCAATGCAGCGTAATAAAACATACTATTTTCTTTCATCAGAAAAGACAAGTTAATTCCTAAATTATATGGGCCTGGAGTTATATGAGCTTGAAAAGAGGTTGGCTGTCCAAAATACAATGCAATACATACATATTGGTTTCTATAGGGCTTAAACAACAGCTGAAGCTGGAACAAAGCGCTAACATGGAAAAAAGGGAAATGCTGCTCCTTGCGGAAAGGAAAAATCATTGCTAGATGCCATGGTCAGGGCTTTATCAGAAAAAAAAAAAAAAAAAACGAACACATTCGGGAATCTTCGTCAGATTTTCAATTCCTGAATACATTTGTGAATGGCAGTGAATGAGTTATTGACATAATACGCTCAGTATTATGTAGAAAAAATACATAGTAAACACTAATTAACTTACTTTATGATACAATGTAGTGTATTTCTTTCATTGCAATACAATAGCATATTTATTATACATAGAATAAGGTATATTGTGTGTAGTTTTAAGGCTTATTTAGTTGAAAAGTATATTTTATGTTAACCCGGGAACGGATTATTCCCATTTTAATGGTCCCTAATGTCCAGGCATGGCACAGCTATGATAGGTCACTACTCTCAGGTTGGGGGGAGCAGTAGACCCCTCCCTGTGGCCCCACTGATTGTTCCTACATTCCTGACTAACGACTGGCCTATTTCCCCCACTCCGACCGGTATCACCTCATCAGCATGACGAATGTTGCCTAAACTGATTTGCCTAAGCAGGCTATTGTATGAACGATCCAAATTGAACCTCACCCCACCAGACCGGTTTAATGAAGGATTTTGTTGTTTTATAAGAATCGCTTCTTTTACCCCCCTTTCAAACCATCTATGTTCTTTCGCTAAGATTTTAACCTCATTGTCGTCAAATGAGTGGTTGCTAGCTTTAAGGTGCAAATGCACTGCCGATTGAGGCCCACTTGTATTATCCCAGCGATGTTGATAAAGTCTTTTTTTGAGAATTTGTTGAGTCTCCCCAATGTACTGCTCTTTACAATTTTCATTCTTACAATGTATGGAATAAACTACATTACTTTGTTTTTCATTTGGTAGCCTAACTTTTGGATGCACTAATTTTTGCCTTAACGTGTTTATCAGTTTGAAATAAGTTGGAATTTTATGTTGCCAAAGGACTCTGAATTTTTCAGAAACTCCTGCAATGTAAGGTACTGCTACTCCTCTCCTTTTTGTATCTTGAGAATTATTGGTTTCATTCCCTATTCTTTCTTTCTGACATTTGTTAAATGACCACTGAGGGTACCCACAGTTAGTGAGTGCTCTCCTGATATGTTTAGACTCCTTTTCTCTACCTTTAATGCTAGTTGGTATTAGTTTAGCCCTATGCTGGAGGGTTCTCGTAACCGGCTTCCGTGTTTTGACCTGTCATACGCGAGCACAATAAAAAAAATCGTAGCAGAGCTCACGTCTTTCATTACTGCTGCAATCGCATCTGAAACATACAGTAATGCCCCTCAGCATTGCAAATGTTGCGCACAGTCGCTGCTACAGTGGGTCGATCTTTTTAATAACAAAACGTAGCAGTTATCACATACAGATACAAACAGGAGCTGTATGTTTTACATATATATATTGTGATATCATGAGAGGCTAGCTCTCATCGGGACATAACAAGAAGTGCAATGGACGACAGGTTTGGACACAAACAAAAGGTTTTAATCAAGGGTTCCAGGGGGAATTCACAAGCAACAAAGGTTTGAATAGTGTCTCTTCCAATACTTATCAAAATAAAGTCTCTTCTGATACTTAAATCCAAATAAAGTCTCTTCTGATACTTAAATCCAAATAAAGTCTCTTCTGAGGTAAAACTGAAGACGGAGTTCTTTTCCAAGAATCTCTAGGCCTCACCTCTCTTGACGTCCTCCTCATGTAGCCTAGCCACCTTAGCTAGGTTCAAATCCAGTGTCCAGTCGTGTGGTCCCAACTAGCAATGAGTTCCACGCAGCAATCAACTTCTTCACAGAGCACAGCAATCGAGCTTGTCTTTCCCCAAGCTCCACACTCAGAGGCTCTCTGCCTTAAGAGCCTTGCTTGCCAATCAAGCCCTGATCAGCTGCAGGTGTGTGGTTTTAATTGCTGCCTTCCACCAGATGGGGCCAAGACTCTCTCTGGGTGGAGCCATCTTAAGGGGATGTATTTGCCCTCCAGGACACAGCCTCTCGTGACATCACAATATATATATATATATATATATATATATATATATATATATATATACAGTAAAGTCTCGTTATATCGATATTCAAGGGAGTCCGAAAAAATATCGATATAACCGGGACTATCGATATATCCGACCCTGTTTGCATGTAATTTTGTCCGTGCGTGCATAGAAATAGTATCGATATAACCGGGACTATCGATATATCCGATATCGATATAACGAGACTTTACTGTATAGTGAGAGATGGTGAGAGAGAGGGAGAGAAAATGGTCTTTTTACTCAAATTTACTAAATACTTTTTTCACGGTTGTACACGTTGTAACAGGAAATAGCAATAAACAAAAATACGTGTGGTCCGACAAGATATATTTTTTTTCAGATCAAATTCAATTTGACCTACTTTTCACCCAACATGAAAAACATCTAAAGAAAAAAACAAAACAAAACAAGTCCAACACAAATGGGTTGCAATGTCCATTATTGAAATACTAGGCTTTTCTTTGCCCTTCTCTATTTCTCCATGGGCGCATTGAAATCATGTCTCAGATGAATAAATGCATGTTAAATTTGTTGCAAACCAATGATTTGCAGTTATAGCAGCCGCGTAACACACTTTCATAAAATGCAAGGCTTTTCACTCACGTACTTTGAACTAAATTATGATCACCTTTTGTTACAAAAATATATATTGTAAAAAATAATATTTACTTTATTGACAGTTTTAATATTTGTTTCATTTCAGACATTATAAATGATGGAAATACTTCATTTTCACTATTTCTTCCTCAATGCTATGTTGTCAAAAGCAGAAGATATGCAATTTATTTTTGTTTTGTTTAAGGACACTGAAAACCAGGGTTATTTGATAAATAAGGATATTAATTCTATCGTTTGCAAGCTCAAGTATAAGTCTAAGATGATAAAAGCACAGACCATGAGTTCAGCCACACTCTCAGCAGGATAACAAAAACACTGCGACTAAGTGGAGCAGGAAAAGAAAACGGGCCAATTACAACACTTTCCAGATGAAGAAAAGGTGCACGCAACTGCTGAGAAGCATGAGGCAATACCTCTGCCTTCATCTGCAGTGTTTCGTGAGGTGGAGCAAAGTAGAGGCAGGAAACAGCCGCACATTAGCAAGATGGTCTGTGGCTAGTTAAAACGCTAGACGACAGGCCTCCTGCTTTAAGTCGCCGTTCAACAGATGCCATTCTGAATGTGTTGTTCTGCTCATAATAGTCTGTAACCATATCGGAAAGAAACGGACCATTTTCAATCTCCAACAAGGAGAGCGAATTACGGTCTCCAGGAACCTTTGAATTTGATTACCATCATTCATGGAAGAAAAGACTGCAGGAAGTCCGAGGTCATAATTAAGAGACATATGAGAACAGTTTTACTGTGGGGCTTCATTCGGTGTGGATTCCCCGGCACAATGCAACATTAAGCCACTAATGTGAGGAGGCCCCCAAAGGCTTCATTAAAATGAAAATGGTCATGAAACGGTGCCATCTTAAATGAATGCATTCGCTTAGTTTGCTTGTGCATGTCACGGTGTGAAGGTGAAAAATGCGTGTGGTATGTTATTTGGTATTTGTGCACATGCATGTGTGCAACTACTGATGTGAAACCTCATCATTGTAACTATTCATGTCATGTCCGATCTCATGGTGAGATGTTGCCATAGTTTGGTTTCACTTCAAATCTTGAGCTTTTAACGACAGAACATCATTACCTGCTGCATACAGTATGATCAGTGCAGATTCAGAATGAGTCTGGGGTCAGCTTCTATTGATACACAGATTGCTTTTTGGATGTTTTAAAAATACAAATATTCTTCTTTTCTTTTAGCTTTTCCCTTAGAGAACAACCAACACCATTTTTTTAACTGACACCAGAAAAATGTTTTATAGCATCTAAAATACCTAAAACACACAGGCTGATATTTTTAGTCAAATGAAAAACACCAATAAAAATGACTTAAAGTGACCAAAAACGACTTCAAAATGAAACCGGAAATGGCCAGTTTCAGATGGTCCCGCCCCCTTGTTCGTGACATCAGGCCAAGACGTCTTGCCTTGCTCGAGAATCAAAACAATGGCTTCAGATTCGGAGAAGATGCTTTCTTGTTACTCATCCAGACATGTTGTAAATGTTTGCAATCGATTAAAGGAGTTCTCCCATATCAATTCGCGCCGTGAATGACAGCATGTAGTGTCTCAGAAAATGCAAAAGATGGCGCCCGAGCTCCGTTGGAAAAGGGCTGATTTGTCTGCTGGGAATTTGTGTCAGCGAATATCAAATAGTAGTCTTTGTGCAACACACGATTCACCATCACGTTATTTATGTGTTTTCCTTCTAATTTCGCCATCAACACGGATCCAAGTTTTCAGACCAAACAAAGTACTGCAAAATGCATTGTGCTTCGCTTTCTCAGTCAGGGGCCTGTAGCATGTAGGGGATCGTCATCAACTCGAAAAAAATACTTCCTGAATGTTCGGCAGGCGGGCGGGCGGACGGACAGAGAGACAGAGAGAGAGAGAGACAGAGGCAGAGAGAGAGAGAGACAGAGACAGAGAGAGAGAGAGAAAGAGAGGGGGAGGGAGGGAGGGATGGATAGATAGATAGATAGATAGATAGATAGAGATAGATAGATAGATAGATAGATAGATAGATAGATAGATAGGGATAGATAGATAGATAGATAGATAGATAGATAGATAGATAGATAGATAGATAGATAGATAGATAGATAGATAGATAGATAGATAGATAGATAGATAATCACACAGCTCTTACACAATATGAAGAAATCATATCATTGTTATGCAAGATGCAAAACTGAAACATGAAACGTTTCTGAAGGGCACATTCAGCAATCTTATGTCTGATTCACAATAAATTGAATTTTAATTTAATATTTTTTTATGCTTTCATGTGAGACCATGGTTGCTTCATTGAATCAAGATATCGGAGCATAGTTTGGAACAACGTATTTATGTAGGAAAAAAATAAATAAAAACATTGCATTCGTAATTGTCATGATCTGGTTGGCGACCAACGGGGGGCGCTGTCGGCCCCGCCTACACCTGCACAGGTGCTGGTCGTCCCGATCAGATTGGCGACCAGCGGGTAGCGACGTCAGCCCTGCCTGCAGCATAGCAGGTGCTGGTCGTTTAATCATTGACACTTAAAAGGACACCCGGCGCGACCATCCGGTGCCGGTTCATTGTTTGTTTGCTGCTTGGTTGCTGCATGCATTGTGTATGTGTTTGTTTAACCTTGGCGGACTTTTACTTTTGGTCTTCTTTTGCTACTTTGTATTTTTTCCATTCAGATGATTTTGATGTTTTACATTTTGTTCCTGCTGACTTTATTTTAATACAATTTGTCAAACAACCTCCTGCTCCCTCCTGCCTGCTTTTTGGGATCCGAAACTGCCATCACCACCTCGCAAACCGTGACAGAATGAACCGGCCAACCATCGTATCCCGCAGGTACATCGGACCCGTCTCATTTCCACCCTGTGCCTGGCAATGCTACGTCCACGTTAGCGCAAGCCTCGTCGAGTTTGAATTGCGTCACTCGACGAGCCGCAACGTCCACGTAAACGTCCGGCCGAGACCTCCTTCCAGGTGGCCGTCCAGGGTGTCACTGGGTGACTGGCATTGCACGCCCATGTCCAGCCACGCTGTCGTCGTGCATGACGAATTGAGTCTCATCCACGACGAGCCGTGCAACGTCCGCGTCAACGTCAGTCCGAGACCCCACTCACCAATGGATCCCGGAGCAGCTCTGGACTGGTTTCGTTCCCCCGGAGCCCGGCAGTTCACGCCCACGTCGGCGTCCGGCCGAGACCTGGTCCCATACGGCCGTACGGGGTGCCATTCTGCACCTGGCAGTTGGACATCCACGCAGAGCCATGCGCCGTCGCGTGAACGTGCGAGAGGGATCGCACTCACGCCCACGACGATCCGTGCCGCGTCTTCGTCCACCCCAGGCCGAGTCCCGTTCCCATAAAGCCGCCGCCCGTCGTATGCTGGAGAGGCAGCGGGTGCCCTCTCCACCGACCGTTCCCTGGTGAGTGGACATTTTGGGAGACTGTTGGGACTTCTGGAAGCAGCCCCTTGAAGGGGGGGTACTGTCATGATCTGGTTGGCGACCAACGGGGGGCGCTGTCGGCCCCGCTTACACCTGCACAGGTGCTGGTCGTCCTGATCAGATTGGCGACCAACGGGTAGCGACGTCAGCCCTGCCTGGAGCCTAGCAGGTGCTGGTCGTTTAATCATTGACACTTAAAAGGACACCCGGCGCGACCATCCGGTGCCGGTTCATTGTTTGTTTGCTGCTTGGTTGCTGCATGCATTGTGTATGTGTTTGTTTAACCTTGGCGGACTTTTACTTTTGCTACTTTGTATTTTTTCCATTCAGATGATTTTGATGTTTTACGTTTTGTTCCTGCTGACTTTATTTTAATACAATTTGTCAAACAACCTCCTGCTCCCTCCTGCCTGCTTTTTGGGATCCGAACCCGCCATCACCACCTCGCGAACCGTGACAGTAATTATTTGAATGGATTTTGTTAAGCAGTAATGTCTTGGAACAATGGGAATTTTGTTAAATAAATCAACACAAAATATAAACAAACTCCTCGGAGAATGTACAGTCATGCATAAACCCACGACTGCACATCGCTGAGTGTGGAATGTGTGAACAGCCTATCTAATGGTTCTCTGGTCAAGCTCAGAGGAGAGGAGGTTTGAGGAGGATTTTTAATGGACAAGAGCAATTTCATTCACCTCAACCCGTCTGATTGCTTCGTGCGGGGCTACTTTCACAGCTCATTTGCTGCTACCATGGTCGACTCAATCACATGCGGGCTTGCAAAAGTGGCTGCACAGGTATCACCATGTACGTGCACAGACAACTTACACGATCAAAGGAAAAAATGATGCAGCTTTGACAACCAGTTTGCAATTTATTAGCAGGTGGCTTGATGGATCGCTAGAGGACTTGCTAAAAACGGCCGAAAAGTGGGGGACAAAAATTGTCACTCTAAAATGAAACACTGATTGCTGAATGCAATCAACTAAAACATCAGAGAGCAGAAGACTGAGAGGCGAGTTGGCCTGTAACTGCTCCAATCAGCAAATGGTACTGAGTTGTCTGACAGGGAGAAAAAAAATACAGCATACGAGGAGAAATTCCGTGTTCTTGGGTGTCAGAGGGAGAGAAGTTGCAGAACAATTGATGCGACTGTGGAGGTGAACTTCTCAGAAGAAGAGGTTACTTAACATTTTTGCTTTCAATAAAACCCATTTACTATGATTTTGTTTTACACTATAAGCACTACTCTTATTTAAATGAAAGGGGTGTAATTTGGCCATCACTCCACGTGACGACTGGAGACCGTTGCCCTTCATCATCAAACCATTCTGATTCCTGCAATTAGTGCCGTCACTTTGGCATGTGTAAGAACTAGATAAGCTAGTGCAATTAGGAAGAGTGTAAAATTTTACTGGAAAAAAGAGCTACTTCTGAACTGTAAACAATTAACAGGGAGAGATGATGCAAGTGTCTGTTCACACTGCAGTGTACATTTCACTCTTCGCCGATCATTGGCAGAATGTGCAAATTCCACACATGAAGGCCAGAACTCAGATCTGATCTCCACCTCAGAACTGTGAGGCGGATGTGCAAACATGTGAGCCAACGATCTGCCTCCGATATGAACCATTACATTACTAATCAACTCCTTGTGAAATAAAGAGAAAATAATTCAACTAATAGAGTATACATCTGCGCTAATAAATAGTCGACAGTGTGGCGTTTACAAGTAGGTCAAGAAAGAGCGTTTTGGCAGTGGGTGTGAAACAAATCAAAAAATGAAGTGTGGGTGGAAGTTGAATGAAGAAAGGGCAAATGCGGGACAAGAGCAACAAAAGGCACAGATAACTCACAGATAAGATGACTCTTATATTTTCTTATGTAGGTTAATTGGCTGAGGAATTAAAAGGAAAAAAGATGTAATTCAATGTGATGCATGGACATTAACAATAAACGGGTTGTCGGCATATGAAATGATTATGAAGATTCACCCACAGAGCCCACGCTAATGTGTCATCCTAGCATATTTCTAATTATCGGTTAATTGTTATTCCCTATCATTAGGAGGGTAGTTTTTAATTGTAATGTAGCCAAGCAGAAACCCTACCTATACATGTGGGGGACAATTAGCCACCTCCATTAACCCCTGGTTAATTGCAACCCCCCCCCCCACAGCTCTGTTCTCACTCCTTTTTACCCCTCAAATTTATCCCCGGGCTTTCATCCCTATTTTTCCCCAAGTTCTGTCCTCATTTCACTTCAAGATAGCCCATCAGCCTCAATTGTTTGGTTGAACTTCATAAACTGTCTGTTATGAACTTTATTTGTGTGTCTTTTTTCATTTCTAGGTTAAAAAGTCCCTGTTTGAGGCCTCCAAGTCCTCTCTTTCTCCCTTTTTTAATTTTCTGTACTACATTTCCAAATTACAGTAAAGTCTCGTGATATCGATATCGGTTATATCGATAGTACCACTTATTACGATACTATTTCTATGAACGCAATGAGAAAATTACATGCGCGCAGGGTCGGATATATCGAAAGTCCCAGTTATATCGATATTTTTTCGGACTCCCGAGAATATCGATATAACGAGACTTTACTATAATTTCCTCAGACATTGATTGTAATCTTAAAATGATAATAACTGCTTTCTGGAAATGACTGGCAATCACATAATAATGAGATACACCTGCCGCGTCTTAATCCCCCCCCTTTCCAAAAAAGTTCAAAAGTAAGCACCACTATAATATTTTAATATAGATGCGGTTTCAGCCGTTATACATGAAACTATTAACCTGTCCACCTATATTTCAAATGTCACTTAAAGGGCAACCGACGTCACTTTTTTGTTTTTTAACTGACATCAGAAAAACGTTTTATAGCAACAAAAATACCCAAAACACGCAGTATGATATTTTTAGCCAAATACAAAACACCAATAAAAATGACTTAAAGTGTCCAAAATCTGCAAAAAATTGAGCTGCGAATTGGGCATTTTCAGAAAGTCCCACCCCCAGTTCATGACGTCACGCCAAGACGTCTTGCATTGCTGGAGAATAAAAACAATGGCTTCAGATTCGGATAATATGCTTTCTTGTTACACATCCTGTTATGAATATGATTCAAATAGTTCTGAAGAGGAAAGCATACATGTTTGACATCGATTAAAGAAGTCCTTCCGTGTCATTTTGAGGCATCTGGACTGCAATGTAACGTCCGACAAGAGGCAGAAAAATGGCGACCAGCTCCTGTGAGGAATGAATCAGCCTGTTTCCACAGGCTGATACATTCCTTGCATGGAGCTTGGACTCCCTCTGCTGGCGGCTTTTGGATGTAACACAAGGGTTTAAAAAAAACAGTACAGCAAAATACATTGACGTGATGGAAAGTCGCTACAATGTGTCTTTTTTACGGTCAGGAGGCGGTCCTTTTCTGACGTCACGTGAGGACTCGTCACCAACACAAAAACAAGACTTCCTGAATGTTCAGCGCGAGTCTTAAAACGTAAAATATAGCTATATGCGGTGGAATCTTATTAAAATACGCTCAATAGAAGTCATTTGAAGCCATTTTACAAATTATGGACACAACGTGTCCGGAGACGTCGGTTGTCCTTTAAACACTCTACTCCTTGCCAAATGTCTGTCAAAAAAGCCTCAGCACCATAAGGTCATTTTGCTTCAGGTAAAGATAAATTTCCAAACATCCATGAAAAAGTAAAACATCAAGCTGGAGTATTTTGCCATTGTGGCATGAATTGCAGATTGGAGGGAAGGGGGGCAAACAATAGCCAGAAAGACAGAAGTAGTACTGTTCATAATTACATTCTGCACTATGTTAATGGTGTAATTCCAAAGTAAACATGTATTGAATTGATATTATACAAATAGAAACATTGCGACATAATAAATTATTCGTCTATAACATTGATAAAGGACACTTAACAATAACCCCAGTGAGGATAAGTGGTTTGGAAAATGGGCGGTTGTCTGATCGTTAGCTTAGCAACCAACGGGGCACAGCTTTTGTTTCAATTTTGCATCTTAATAATTGTGATAAAAAACACAATTAAAACTAAAATGTAACAAACAATTACTATTGTTTACTTAGTCTACACCACAGACCTGCAGATACTGCACTATACGATCTCTGACACATTCAAACCATTTTGAGAGGTAAAAAGACTTAAAAAAAACCATCGCAAGCAAACCTCTGGGCTTTGTCGGGTTTATACAGTACATTATTGTTAAGGTCTAGAGTGTAGACCAGGCGTGGGCAAACTACGGCCCGCGGGCCACATACGGCCCGTTAGGCTTTTTAATCCGGCCCGCCGAACCTGCCCAAATTATAGTAAAAACAGCGTCTGAAACTCATGACAAAAAGTCAGCGGACAACAGGGCAGATAACTGAAAAGTTGCCTGCCCCATCTTTCACAACCTGAAGCACCATGAGACAACTAATCACATTAAAAAACATTGTCACAAAGTATAACGTTTTCTTTTAAATCAAGAATGTACCTACTACAAATGCTACCTTGCATAATTTACGGTAAATGTGCATGGCTGTAGATTTTGCTGCAGTAGTCGATTGTCATTGTGGTGCACAATGCAACGTTTGGATTGCTTCCTACGAGCCACTCAGCCCCTTTCATGAGTCTCACGTACACAGTCTACAGTCGTATACAGTCACGGTTTAATGTAAATTTACGTTTTGTAGCGTCACATATGTTGTTAGCTTCTTTTGAATCTTTCTTCTGGGCTGAGGATCTGTGCATCTATTTCGGAAAATTATATGCAATTGGGCGACTTTATAACGCTTGCGAAAGTCCGGAAGAAAGAAGCAGGCTTCTGATTGGCTGCCGTGCCGAGTATGCAAATTTCACTGCAGGTTGCCTATGTCTGTGTGCTCGGCGACTGTACACGTGTATTGTTTGCGCGTGAAGGCGAGGGCGTCAGTGAGGAGTTTGTTGAGCGCGCGGTCAGGACAAACCATCTATGATTTGACGGAATTTAACACAAGTAGGCATTATTGAGCTTGAATATTTCGTTGTGGAATAATATGTTTTGAATGTTCAAAGTGATTCCATTTTTCAATAAATGTTGATTTCTTTAACTTTGCCCCTCCAATGAAAACTTATTAAAAACAGACGCAATCTTGATGAATCACAGTGCATATGTTATTTTAATCTATTTCCATTTCCTCCTCCAAGTATCTGCGAAATAGTATGTAAACGCCATATTCCTTGAGACAAATTTATTAACTGATCAGGGATATTTTTCACATTTGAAAGACAGTTAAAAAATTGGGTTCTTACTGTACTATGAGGTTTGTACAGACTACTATTTAAAGGACAACCGGCACCATTTTTTCGTGTTTCCCACTGACATTATAAAAACGTTTTATAGCGTCTATAATACCCAAAACAGGCAGGCTGATATTTTTAGTTAAATGAAAAACACCAATAAAAATGACTTCAAAATGAATCTGGAAATGGCCAGTTTCAGAAGTGGGACCTTTGTTCGTGACGTCACGCCATGACGTCTTGCCTTGCAATTGATTCATGGAGTCCTCCCATATCAATTCGAGCCGCCAATGACAGCAATGTAGCACCCAGAAAATGCAGAAGATTGCGCCCAAGCTCCGCTGGAAATGGTTTGTCAGCTGGGAATTTGTGTCAGCGAATATCAAATAGTTGTCTTGGTGCAACACACAACGATTCACCATGGCGTTATTTATGTGTTGTGTTTTCCTTCTAATTTCGCCATCAACACGAAGTTTTCAGACCAAACAAAGTACCCAAAATGCATTGTGTGTCGCTTTCTCGGTCAGGGGCGGTCCAAACGTGACGTCACATGGGGATCGTCATCAACTCGAAAACAAGACTTAGTGAATATTCAGCGCAAGTCTTAGAACGTAAACTATAGCTATATGCTGTGGAATCTTTGTAAAATACGCTCAGTCAAAGTCATTTGAAGTGATTTTATAAATTATGGACATAACTTGTCGGAAGGCGTCGGTTTTCCTTTAATGCTTTAGGCTTAGTATTTCCGGCCCAAACACTCCCTCTAAATGCTCCTGGCCCGGCCCCTCTGTCAAATTTTAGAACCCAATGCGGCCCGCAAGTCAAAAAGTTTGCCCACCCCTGGTCTAGACGTTATTGACAACTGAATCTAGCCCTATAAGACAATGGCTACATTGTTGGACCACAGCATGCTTTCCTGATTTCTGTTATCTTGGTTCATTCAAATTATTCCAATAAGAGTGAAACATTAATCTTTCCCTCAATAACCCTTCAATTTTTTATGTAGGTTTGTTTCCTTCTCCCAAAAACAATATGCTGTCTGAAAGCATGGGCTTGTAAGCCCATTGCCTATTGAAAATCCTGACGACGTGTCTGAAACCACTGACCGAAACAATAGATGGATAAAAAAAATACTACTCAAGACAGATAGAATGAAAATTGGGAGATTTCAATGATAGTAAGTTATACTGACAAGACACATGGCGAAGAGCAGCCTGAACGAAGAGAGAAAGATGGGATAACAATGTCCATTGTTCCATTAGGCAAGGCAATAACGACTGATAAAACGAGACGACTAAAGAGGACACAATGGTCCTTAATTGACTCATTAGTGAGGGAGGAGAATGAACTACACTAATGAATGGAGGTTTGCAGCGAAACTGCTTGCTAAGCAAAAGAGGAAGGCATTTAGTTTATTAAATCTAGACAAAGTAATATGTGTCCACTAGAAGGGAGAACACAATAAACCACAGGGACAGGATTAAAAAAACAATAATACAGTCGGCTGTCTGGTCAAACGTATCTTCCTTAAACACATTACAATTGAGTCTGTGCAATATTTATTGCTACCTTTGTGATTAATGGGTACGGATGTTTGATGTTGTACATACCTCAAGGTGTTCGAGGATATAAGGTGGGTTGGTCATACCGAGCCTGAGCATGGCTCCTTCAGGAATCTCCTCAATCAGCCTCCACAGTAGCGTGGGCAGGTCAGTCCCAATGTCTCTACCATAAGCTCCTGTGTCTTCACTGGTCAACCAGATTTCACATACCCCCTCTAAACACACGAAAGAAAGAAAGGATTGCATCGATGGACAAAAGGCCAGAGCGACACAAGTCAGTGCAGTAGCCTTGTTTCAATAGTGAAAGATCTGATAATATTCCAGCAGCTGTCTCCTTGGGTCGCAGCACAATGCACTTCACCCTAACATGAGGACACTGCCATTCATTCATTAGCTGAGAAAGAAGTTCATGTTACAATGGACTGAATATACATAATAGCAAGATGGGTTTTAGAAAGAAAAAACAAACGAACAAAGAATGAAGAGAGGGGCTTTCTTGTATAATATACAGGTAATGTCAGTCTTGTATCGTTTCAGATCATCTTTAGTGAACTCATCGGCGAGCTGCGTGGTGTCTTGCTATGAAGATGCTAACAGAGTATGTGGTCTAAACCAGGGGTGGGCAAACTTTTTGACTCGCGGGCCGTATTGGGTTCTAAAATTTGACAGAGGGGCCGGGCCAGGAGCATTTGGAGGGAGTGTTTGGGCCGGAAATACTCCGAACAAGTTATGTCCATAATTTATAAAATCACTTCAAATGACTTCGACTGAGCGTATTTTACAAAGATTCCACAGCATATAGCTATAGTTTACGTTTTAAGACTTGCGCTGAATATATGAAGTCTTGTTTTCGAGTTGATGACGATCCCCATGTGACGTCACGTTTGGACCGCCCTGACCGAGAAAGCGACATACAATGCATTTTGGGTACTTTGTTTAGTCTGAAAACTTCGTGTTAATCCGTGTTGATGGCGAAATTAGAAGGAAAACACATAAATAACGCCATGGTGAATCGTTGTGTGTTGCACCAAGACAACTATTTGATATTCGCTGACACAAATTCCCAGCTGACAAATCAGCCCATTTCCAACGGAGCTTGGGCGCAATCTTCTGCTTTTTCTGGGTGCTACATTGCTGTCATTGACGGCTCGAATTGATATGGGAGGACTCCTAGAATCAATTGCAAACATTTATGCTTTCCTCTTCAGAAGAACAAGAACAAGAAAACATCTTCTCCGAATCTGAAGCCATTGTTTTGATTCTCGAGCAACCTTCTGAAACTGGCCATTTCCGGATTCATTTTGAAGTCATTTTTATTGGTGTTTTTCATTTAACTAAAAATATCAGCCTGCCTGATTTGGGTATTTTAGATGCTATAAAACGTTTTTCTGATGTCAGTGGGAAACAAAAACAAAAAATGGTGCCGGTTGTCCTTTAAATGTAGTATGTACAAACCTCATAGCACAGTAAAAACACTACAACCCAATTTATTAACTGTCTTTCAAATGTGAAAAATATCCCTGATCAGTTAATAAATTTGTCTCAAGGAATATGCAAGATATGGCATTTACAAACTATTTCGCAGATACTTGGAGGAGGAAATAGATTAAAATAACATATGCACTGTGATTTATCAAGATTGCGTCTGTTTTTAAGTTTCCATCGAAGGGGCAAAGAAATCAACATTTATTGAAAAATGGAATCACTTTCAACATTCAAAACATATTATTACACAACGAAATATTCAAGCTCAATAATACCTACTTGTGTTAAATTCCGCCAAATCATAGATGGTTTGTCCTGACCGCGCGCTCAACAAACTCCTCACTGACGCTCTCGCCTTCACGCGCTAACAAAACACGTGTACCGTCGCCGAGCACACAAACATAGACTACCTGCAGTTGAAATTTGCATACTCGGCTCGGCAGCCAATCAGAAGCCTGCTTCTTTCTTCCGGACTTTCGCAAGCGTTACAAAGTCGTGCAATTGCATGTCATTTTCCAAAATAGATGCACAGAACCTCAAACTAGAAGAAAGATTCAAAAGAAGCTAACAACATATGTGTCTAAACACATGCCAGATTAAGATGAACCGTCACTGTACAATGACAGGTGCACCTGTTATTCATTGGTTAACGTTTGCTTCAGACAAATCTTAAACTTTAACTTGGGCATGGACAGTACACAGCAATGGTAAATACAGTAAAGTCTCGTTATATCGATATCGTTTATATTGATAATACTGCTTATTATGACACTATTTTCATTTCCCGTGCACATTTCTAGTCTTTTTATGTATAATTAGTTCCGTTTAGTACGATTCGTGGTTTTTACGATAATCCGGTTACGGTGCTATTTTTCATCTCCCGCCGGCCATTTTGCTATGTTTATATCGATACACGCCATCGGTCGCGCCATCGGCCTCGCCATTGGTCACGTGACTCGGTCACGTGAGTTTGTTACGTGACCAGCTCCCGTGTAGCAGAGCCATTTCCATTTTCAGACGCTAGTTCGTGTGTGGCAGACAAGATTGAAGTGTTTGTGTGAAGTGTTTGTGTAAGGTAAAAATGGGAAGCAGAAGAAGATTGATGACTTTTTTAAATTGCATACATAATACAGTAAGATGTCCGCGTTGCAGTTTCCCTATTCTGTTATGTACATGCCCATTGTACTGTATATGAATGCAATCGTTTTTTTGCAACAATGTTTCTTGTTTTGTCTGCTCAAGCGTGATTTTGAAAATTACCATACATTCCATACTGTGTATTAAAGGACAACTGATGTCACTTTTTATTCAAATGCAAAACAGCAATAAAAATGACTTCACGCCAAGACGTCTTGCATTGCTTGTGAATCCAAACAATGGCTTCAGATTCGAATAATATGCTTTCTTGTTACACATCCAGTTATGAATGTGATTCAAATACACTGTAGAGGAAAGCAATGAAGAAGAAAGCATACATGTTTGCAATCGATTAAAGTATATGTGCCATTTTGAGGCAACATTCGGGGAACATCTCTCACCCCCCCCCCCCCCCCCCCAAAAAAAAAAAAAAAAAGAGGCAAAAAATGTTTGAGATCATGGCCAGCTCTGTTTCTTATATGGCGCTTGGATGCCCTCTTTTAGCGGCTTTTGTTAATGCAGTTTGGCGCAGGACGGATATATCGACAGTACGGTTATATTGACATTTTTTCTAACTCCCGAGAATATCGATATAATAACACTTTACTGTACATTTAATTCATGGTTATTGTGGGAACCGGCATGCAATACACAAGAGGACCTTCTTCACTGAAACTGTAACCAACAGGGAAACATGTATCTCATTAGTTGGATTTCACAGCACCTTAATGCAGATTTACGTCCGCAACACGAATATACTGGAACAACATAAGCTTTCACAATTGCATCCATTAGAAAGCTAAAACAACGTTATTGATGTCTCCTTGAGATGTTTTTCAATAAAAAAAAATCAAGAAAAAATAAGATGCAACACATTACAATTTATTGCAGTGAAACGACGTGACGATTATATTGTGTTATCATGATCTTTAGTTAATAAAATAAATGTCAATCAGTGAACTTTGCAGTGGTTTACCAACATTTTATAGACAGTAGAACCTAAAAGATGTCACTCTAAAACAACATTCAGCACAATTGTTACATTCTTACTGAGAATAACCTGGCCAATTTCAACCCTTACAAAATGCAGTATCAAGCTATTCCCACAATCTGAAAAAAATATCTCTTCCCAAAAGTGTTTTGTGTTATTTGGCTGCAAAGGCTCTGCCACACGGATGCATGAGCAACATGCTGTGATATCCTGGATAACCACACCCAAATGTGGCTACGATATTTTGATACGTTTAGCCACAATTTGCTGAAAGAATTAATGACCTGGCACGAAGCCTGAAATTCATAATAATTATAGGAACTGGTGTGACTTTTTATGAG